>NC_133864.1:10180954-10367993 GCF_044706935.1 Curcuma longa | reverse complement strand
CACCTTAGCTACTCTTCTAAGGAGGAAGAAGGCGCATACTTGGAGCAAAGCAGTAAGTAAGACCCGATTGTACCAAACACAAGACTGCAATAGTGGAGAGACGATAAAACAACAAGGTGGGGCACATTGAGCTGGCTGGCTAGCTAATTATATGTACTATTGTCCACTATCCATGGATTAACCAGCAGACGCTTCCATATCTCCTCTCATTTTGTTTCCAATGGTCATTAGTGCTTTGCAACATAATCGCGCCGACTGAATAAATAAAATTGAAATACTAATGATATGTTAAACTGAGCTGCTGTTCCTTCCCAGATTAATTAAACATTTAGAAAGAAAACCTCTCTCTTAACATACACTAATACAGGTAGAATTTGAACCTTATACCTCGTAAGCTCATTCTATTCCAAATTGTCTAGTCATTTAAACAAGCGAAAACTCTTTGAGTATAAAAACACAATATATCATCAAGCTTATCCATACGAGACTAAAAGGCATTGCGCATTCTAATTTTAACATTTACAAACATACAGAAATAGTTATTTTTAGGATTAATAGAGTAGCGAAAATGCATTGAGAAGAAAATGATTCTGGAACAATCTAAATTATAGGTTCGTAACTATGTTTGTGAACCAAAGGAATAATTATTTCGACAAACTGCGTCAAAGAATAGTAACTATGTTTGTGAACCAAACATGGTATTATAAAATAACACAACCCCAATTAAGAATTAGCCAAATAATCAACGAATCTATTTTCATTCTAGCTTAATACTTTTGAAGGAATTCGTGGAACTAATTGCTTTTTTTTAAATGAAAGAAAAAGATAATGTCGAGTTCAATTGAATGATATCCTCCAAATTTTAAAACACTAGGCAGCAGTGAGTCACATGGAGGTTTCGAACGATCGCAGCGGCAAATCCTGCACCTGCACACCTTTTTATTCGTCTGAAGGCTTGCCTGGGCCCGGTAGTTGACGTGGAGCGGCAGCCGACAGGGCTAGAATAGTGGTGAACCGCCGGATAACTACGAGGCGAGAGCAACTGGGACCGCCCGCTGCCGTCCCGTTGCTGTCACACCACGGTGGCGATCGAGGGCGACGTACAATGCTCCACATCGCTAACCGATGCTCGCATTCATTTCCACACCATTAATTCCAAACCAGACTCGCCTCTAACTGCTTTCGCACTCACATGCATGCATTTGCATGCCTCCTTTTTCTTTATTATACTTTGCTTTGGCCATGGAGTGGACTTGAGGTACTAACTGGTAGGGGACCACTGTCTCTTCTGCTCGACCAGGACACATTAATTGCGTTGCCCACATTACATTAATTGATGTGGAAAACAACCCGGATAGTTCAGTGCAATTTGCTCAAGGCGGGGAAGCAGAAATGCATCCCTCTAAGCATACTAAATTCGTCTTAGTGGGAGACTACATATGTAGAATATGATTTATTATGAGTTGGTCTCAGATTTAACATCATGTTGACAGATTTAATTAGCAGAGACCAAATTATAATTTTGATCTAAAGAGTTTTGGTTGTCTCTAGCCCATTCTGGCTTGCTAATCTTCCAACTAGTTTATTATAGAGAGGAAAGAGACCTGCTTCCTACTTTGCTTGTTTGAGGAGCGTATACAATGAAGGATATATAACAATCTATTGATGGCTAACTAGTATAATTGTTTCGTCATTATAGATGGTGCAAAATCAATTTGTGCTCTAGTCTAGCCAAAGACATCCCCCTTCTAGCTGATTTTACTAAATATTTTCTAAAAAAATTAAGAGCAATAGAATTTACTGATATTTTAAATGTTTAAAAATATAATAGTGGTAAAAAAACAATATATTTGTGGTAAATATATAGAAAGATTATGGTTCAGATCTGGTGTGTGAGTCATGCTCAGACCCGTGCGCAAAGCACTGAACGGACTAATTTCGTGTTGGACAGTAAATATGGACCAGGAAGCTCAGCCCAGCAAGAGACTATGAGACTCCATGGACAGTTCAGAACTGGTCAATGCCGAGGGCAACCCATGGCATGGTGGATTGAGCTGGAAAGTAGGTGGCCTAGTCTCATTAACATCTCTAATTCCAGAAATTCTCCACAGCTATCAAAAGAATCGAGGCACCAAAGTTTGCAGGATATAACGTGGGTGGAGGATGGGCTTATATTACAATTTGGCCCAACGCAAGGGATCCAAAATTGAACTAGGAACTCGAGATAAGAAGCACCACAGCAAGAGACCCTCGTTATACGCAAACAGTAGGAAAGCAAATGAACAATTCATACGAGAAAGGAGCTATGGAAGCTAACTACAAGCAGTAGTAAATGAAATATTTAAGAATTGGCAGTAAAACTCCACTTACATGGTCCTGAATGCTGTTGTCTGCTCTCCACTAGCCCTTGCTCCTCATTTTTCTTGCATCTTTATGGAGCTGCTGCATTCATTTAATCCAAGGTGTAATCACCACAATTAGAACTCAAAGGATATGAAAACTTTAGTTACCATCAAATGTAATCGAAGGATATGAAAACTTTAGTTACCATCAAATGTAATCGGCCTGTACAATCTTCTTTCCAATGTATTTTCCCAAGAAATCAAATCCATGGTAGTACAGAGCTTCAATTTCTGCACGTTCTCCCTTCTCAACCATGATTGCTAACTCAACTCGATAACTCTCCTGCAAATCAAAGACCCCACTAATGATCAAAAGACAAACACAAGTCAGCTGACTGTCCTGGAGGGGATTGAAGTCCAGCCCCTCAATTCAGGACAGGCAAGAACAAGAGTGGAATATCCAATTGATCTATGACAGATACCTAGAAACAATATCCTTACAAAATACATTATGGATGCTTCATGTCTCGCTGTGATGTTATCATTAACTCAGTAATGTGGATGCTTCCTGTGTGCTTCAATCATGGTATGAACAGCTTAACATGTGGAAGACAAGGGTGACAACTCGCTACTTGGCCAATTATTTGGAAAGGCTTGGCCAAATAGGGAGTTAGCTTGGTTTTCTACCTTAGCATGTTGTTTCAGGTATACATTGTAATGGATTCTGAGTGACTGTAACTGGGCTCCTATGGTAATGGAATTGATGTGACTGTCGTGACTCACAATCATTTTTTCAAAGAAAAATAATATCCTTTGCAAGACAGGATCAATTGTTTCCAGATTATGATGACCTGGAACCAGATTCACGTGGTCGAATTGCATACCGGCAAAACCTTGGATGTCATGAGGCTTTTCGCCTTTTTCATATCCTGTGGTGTTAACTGAGTCAACGCTTGTTGTGGTATAATCTTCAAATCATCTGCTCGTAATCCAAGCCATCTGACATTGCAAGCTGTAATTTCAATGAACTCAGAACATATAAATTGCATGCATAATAGAAAGCAAGAACTGTTGTTTAATAACCATATCTGTATGACTCTAAACCCATATTTACACTTCCAAACTTGTAGGTGCACAGTATTGCTAATCCAGCTGGGTTCCTGTAAAAAAAAATTTTCAAGTTATCGGTGTGGAAAAAATATCAAGGGAATCACATGGTTAGATGTCCCGGTGGGATATACCAATCAACTAGACCCAGGATTGGCAGGAGTGGAAATGTCTGATTTAGTCTATGTACAAAGAACCTATTCAAGATAAAAAAAATTCGTAAATATGAAAACAGAAAAATTGACTAAACATGTGAAAGAGAAGATAGTTTGCAATAGTGATGGCAGTTGATGCTGTGAAAAAATTTGCCCAACATATTGGCTGCACCTTGACTTTGTAATTCAGGCAAAACGATGATCAACAAACAAGAAGGTAAACAATACATATTAAAAACTTTCCAAAGCGGTTGCTCTTGCTATTAGGAGGTTCTTTCCAATAAGATAAACAATTTGCCACCACTAACAATTTAGGAAGCTGTAGGAGTGTGGATCACCTAATTGAAGACCTGATCTTATGGAGATTTAAGAGTAGGCACATGGGGTGAAAGAAAAATGAAAAGAAAAATACTAGGTAATGTAGTTACTAGCAGTTTTAGAGTGTTAGGATCAAGGACAAAATAAAGCATTTGATTAAGATCTCATTAAGTCCAGTTGGCATAGGCAAAATTTCTCATTTCTGACAACTGTGGAACAGCCTGCAACAACTGGAACACAGACAGAGTATTCCTCAGAGGTCGGGAAAGGTTTTGTGGAGATCATGAAGTGTTTCAGGAGATCACAAGGTGTTTCAGATCCATGAGTTCACTAGGTGTTTCAGGGACTGGAACATCACACTAATGCAATCAAAGTCTCCCTCTAAGGCCAATGAAGTTTTAGCATAGCTTCCGCTAGGTCAGTGAAGCATAGCAAAAGCTTCCACGAGGCCAGCGAAGCTACAACAAAAACTTCCTCGAGGTCATCAAAGCTACAGCGAGAGCTCCTGTGAAGGTAAGTGAAGCTACAACAAAAGCTTCTGCGAAGTTGGCTATGGTTAAAACTTCCACAAAGTCATCGAAGCTACAATAAAGCTTCTGCAATCGACACCTCTCCTCCATGCCAAACTTCCCTTTCCCCATCTCCTTATCTAAGGTTCAACACACCTATCAGCACTGATAACCAAGTAAAGATCTCTCATGTATGAGGTCATTGAAAATCAACAACAATATGAACAAGGTATAAGAGCATAAGGTCGAACTGTTCAAGCAGATAGAACAAAGTAAATTGAGTTCTCTATAAGATCTAGTGTGTTAAATCCAACCCCAAGATAGCATCATCTATATAACTAACTACCTATGATCATCCTTCCGACAATATTGAAAAGTCATCTCAAAAGTTATAATTATTACATCATTCATATCTTCCAATTGAAACTATTTAATCCTCAACCCATAATCAAATTTCCTCTTTGACCAAACTATCTATATTCATAACCTCAAACCAACCAATTACACATTAAAATTAATTCTCCAATCCAAATTCCCCTCAATGTCCTCACAATAAACATCATCATAATCAAATATTCACAATATCAAAATGTTATCCTCCAGGGTCATAATCATCATACTATTGCAATGACATAATCATAGGTTGCATCTAAAATAACCAATGAATCTAGTCCCAATAATTCATCACCTCGTCTAATTGAATAGCAACCAATAAAATCATCATATTATTATCAACCTCAAATTATTATTTTTGCAATCAAATCAACCTCATTTACACACCCAAACACTCCATCCCAATTCAACAACCAAGAACTCCAATCAAAAATCAAAATCAACTTCGCAATTCACAATGTCCAACCATTACAGAGGTTACCTACAACAATGAAACAAGGATACAAATCTACCTCGATGATTAAGGATGCTACCAACACACCTTTTCTTGGTTGATCCTTACCCAATACATGACAACCATGGTTATCACACCAACAACACAACAAAACCTAATTTACTGAAAACATAAACATGTTAGAAATAAGGACTAGCACAATGATTTCACGAGGTGATACGACCACTATGCAATTGTGGTTGTTAAAGGGGTTGCAACAACTCAAAAAAGAAGGAAGAGGGATCAAAGGGATCGCTATTTTGGGGCAACTCAATGAGAAGGCCTAGGGTTTTTTCCACTGACGAAGATACATGTGGTGAGAAGCAACAATGGCACAAACAAAGGCAATAGAAAGGACGACAACAAAGACTGGCTGATAAGGCAATTTTGGCACCCAACAGGACCACAACAGCACTCGGAGAGATCTCAATAGAGGAGGTTGCACAACAATAGGGTGAGGCGGCACACAACACTCAGTGGATGTCAGTGGCATGGGCATGCAATGCATGAAGGTGGCCAACAACGCGGCAAATCAAAAAAGGAAAAAAAAAAAGAAGTTTTGGGACAGAGGTTTCTTCTCAAGCATTTGATTGGCATTGAAACACCACATTAAATCTTTGAATAATTCTTGCTCTATTAAAGTACCCCCTTACCCTACTTTGGTTTTTTTTCTGAATCTAATAAAGGCATAAGCACCTTTTATGCTTAAGTGTTCTAGCACTCTTTTTACTCTTGTTTTCTTCACTTTTCTGTAAGAGTTACTCGAGTTACTGCAAATTAAGTCAGCATTTGAGGCTACACATTAGATGCAAAGGAGTGACTGTGTGACAAAGGCACTTAGTATCCTAAGATGGAGCTTCACTGCAATACAAAATGTGCAAAGCCTACAATTTAGGAGTCTTTAAACAATTAGACTAGCTTAAGGAGCAACTTTGTATAATATCTATGGTGAAATTGAATCTTCCTCAAGTCTACATAGCAAAAGGGATTTACATAAATTTGTTCTTCCAATGCACTAAGTTCTTGCCTTTCTTTTGATCAATATGCATATCAATCAAAGTTCTAAGAGGAAAACTAAATCAGTTATACCATCAGAATTACAAATGTCCAAAACTATAGGCAACTTTATCTGAAAAAAAAACAAACTACAGTTTGTTACTTTTATATAACATTAAAGCTGTCACTCAAAAAGGTTTTTGAACTGTTTCAAAAGCTTCTATCAAAGATTTCACAACTGTTTTCCCTGATCTCACACTTTGATATGCAGACAACTCAAACATATAAAACATGGGATAGGTGTAGTGTTTTGTGCTAGGCTTCAAAATGCTCTGCACATCATTTACCTAATAATGGCACAAGCACGACCAAACAACCAATGATAGAAAGATTTGCACGACCCAGTCAAATGGAATCTTTGCACCTAGTCTTCAACAACTCAGGTCTCCTAAGTTCCAACAATAATCATACAGAATTAACACTTGAGTTTACCTTTTGCAATACCAGGATATCTTTAAGCAGTGACTAAAAATGCATACTATTTGATTGAGGAAGTGGTCCAACGACCCAATCTTAGGACAGAGAAAATCATACAGAATTAATGCATGCATCAACCTTGTAGCAATGTCAGGGTATCCTTTAGCAGTGATTATAATAGATGGGATTTGGTTGAAGAACTGGTCTTCTGCCAATCGCTGAAATATAGCATCCTACTCAATTAAATAATATTAGTGGAATTGAGAGTATTTATTACCATAATTTGCAAAAGGCCTCAGTTTACCTTCTCTACTATGATGATATATCTAGCATCAGAATTAAGAACAAGTCTGTTCAATGCATAAAGGTCTCCGGTTATAGCATAGCCGGCTTGTCCAAGCATGGAACAGTCAACTGTCTGTTCACCAGGCTCCTATTAACATACAATATATCAGCAATAAGTAGTATAGATAAATCAACAGAAAGGGAAAAAGACAACACTTCTCTTCCAATGTTCATTTAATAAGTGGATAGCATTCAGCTAAAAGATGAATGCTACGTCATACATGACACAAGTAATATAAACTTGAAACACAAATCTGGATTGCTTAAAACAAAAGGTTGCAGGGCTGCACCTCTAAGAGCAACCTCCCAACAACTGCACCTTTGCTAGCAGCCATGATACCTAGACTATGTCGAGTGCACTGAAGCAATGCAACAACATCTGCAACAATTATTTGGGAAAGTTGAGAAACTAGGCACAAAGTAAACTTAGATTATAGTTAATACTCGATACGAATTTGGGTGGTAGAACACGGTGACCTTGCACTGCTCTGTTGACTTGATCCTGAGATGTGAAATAGTCAGGTGAGTCACAAAGCAGCTTATAGAAAAGTTCTCTTTGCGTTACAATCTTCCCCTCCCCAACAATGCGGAAGCACATCGCCATGACCATCCATACTGCAGGAGAAACTCAATAAGCACAACAAATCCATGTTGTGTGTATCGTGCAAGATGTTGGGAGTTAATTACAGAAACTATACCTCTTATGAAAGGTTTTGCGTCCTTTTCTCTCATGAAAGATCTTGTGCAAACTGAGTGCGACAGATAGAGTGATGAGACCTCACTCAAGAACCCTTGACGGAGCCCGCTATTATCAGATTTCCTTCTGATCTATCACATCAGATAGGGTTATCAGTGAGCGCACTGTGATCCCAAATCACTCAAAATAAACGACGTATAGCTACAACAAACACGACGAAAACCCTAATAACGTAATTGGCGTTTAATTAGAACATCAAGGAACGAATCCAAAATCAAAGGGAAAGCCCGAAAACCTTCACGAGCTTGCAGATCGAGAAAGAGACCTACCAGTGCGAGATTGGATACGGCTGGGTTGGGAGCGGTGAGGGTTTTCAGGAAATTGAGGACGGCGACTTCGATTCGTGCTCGCACCTGCAGATGAGTGCAAGGAAAACCTAGATTCACCGTCCGAGAAACGCGTCTAGACGAACAAGGATTGAAGAAAAAGCGTCGAAATGTTGAAGAAGAAGAAGATAAAGACGAGCGACGTTCTAAAAACCTGGCACGGAGCGAGGATTTCCGCCGAGCAAAGGCGCTGATCGGTGAAGAAGAGCAACGATTTCAGGAGATCCTGCTCCATTTCCACCTGAACTGGCGGGAGAAGTAATTAGCAGGAGATTTGAGCTCTACACAGCGACCGCCTAGAATTTATAGCGGTAGGAAAGGCAAACGATGGGGTCACCGACTCGAGTCACCGACTCGAGCACGGCCTCGTCACGGCCCGGTCACTCTCATCTTGGTCCCGATTCACCGGCGGCCCACGATTTTTTTTTTAAAGATAAACAAAAAGGTGTATAAGAAAAAAAATACCATCAAAATATAGGCTAAGCACCATAATACCATAAATTTTTAACAAATGTTTACAATGGCATTTTAGTCATTTGACCTATTTAAATCAGAAAATGGTGGAGGGGAGAACTGACTCAAGTCGCGCATGACTAAATTTGAAGTGCAAGACCAATCATATCTTTGACTTTGTGTCTAATATTGCCAAATGTAACTTCACAATCATATAATCATATTTCTAGGCCTGTGATATTTTTAGAATTATATTTATTTACGCACTAAAATAAAACACAATTGACTTCGGTAAAAAGTAAAATTTATCACTTTAACGATTTCACACGATTGATTTTACGACAATCTATAAGGAGATAAATCAAAAAATTATAATTGACCATGACAGATAAAATATAATTGATAAAACTAATAATTATTGATTAACCTCGGGCATAATGCAACTATAAGATATTTTGTGACATAAACTAAAGCATCATAGTTTGAAACCCCACTCCGAAAATAATTTCCACCTATAGTGGATTTCGGGTCATGAAAGTCCAACTCCATGGGTCCAACATGAGTGATTTTCTAATTTATTTTAATGAATTAGATGAAATTAAATGATCATTTTATAATTTGATTTTAGGAGAAATTCTTCATTTCAATAAAAAGATAGAATTTGTCACCCTAACAGTTCTATATGATTAATTTATGATCATCTATGAAGAAATAAATTGAAAAAATTACATTGATCCCGACCGAATTAGAAAAATTCTTCATACAAATTGTTTTAGTGGTGAAATGAAAAAGATTTCTTCTCCAGTGTTCAAATGATAATTTTCCAAATTTTTTGTGATAATGTTAAAATGCGAGAGTTAATTATAAAAGTTTCATTTTTCGTACGGAACGAACTTCTGCTTTCCCTCGTACGAGCTGGGCCCCAGCCGGGGCCAGGCGGCCTCGCGATCCTTCTTCGTCCATATCGTCGAGCCACGCGTCGCCTATCTGCTTTTCTCATCTCTCTCCACCTTCCATTGGACTACTTTCTCGGATTCGGGACTCGAAGGCCAATCGCTCCCTCTCTTCGACACCGTTCACGAAAGGCATCCATTGTACTGGGCGTTAATAAGTGGTAGATAATAAATCGCTCAATATTAGTGGGCATAGAATTGTTGTTCGACTTGTCTTGGACAGCGGGCAACCTACCTCCTTTCATTTCCCTTCGCGTCTCTTTTTTCCTTTTCCGGGAAATGAGAGGAGCGACAATTATGGTAACAAAACGCGACCTCCTCTTCTAGATATAAAAAGACTTGCTTGGTTCTCGACCTATTCATCGTGGTTGCCTTTCTTTTTTGGTCGTTGATCTGCACTTGTGCCGAGATCGATCGAGAGCCTCCTCCTCCTCCTCTCCTAGCTCGTGTAGGGTTTCTTGGATCGATCGGGGAAGCGAAGACGGAGGGAAGATGGTGAGGGGGAAGACGCAGATGCGGCGGATAGAAAACGCGGCGAGCCGGCAGGTGACCTTTTCGAAGCGGCGGAACGGCCTCCTCAAGAAGGCGTACGAGCTCTCCGTCCTCTGCGACGCCGAGGTCGCCCTCATCGTCTTCTCCGCGCGGGGAAAGCTCTACGAGTTCGCCAGCTCCAGGTGAGCATCCCAAACCCTATCCTCTCCCCTATCTCTGTCTTCGTCTCTCGCTCGCTATGGTGCTCTCTAGCTGTTGCAGCTTTTTGCTTCTTTTGCTTGTTTTCGGGCTCCTTGTGTTTAGGGTTTCGTGGACCCATTTTTACGTGCCCGTACATGGCAATAAATGCGCATTTCCTATTTTGTGTCGCGTCATCTCGACCGTCGTACGATAAATGAATCGGCAATGGTTTGCTTTCTGATATTGGGAACATTATTGCCTGCTTGTTTCATTGAGAAGTGGGGACTCCATATCGATTTTGCTATTAAGGTATACTGTCATACCCATCTGATCTAGTTTTACTCGACAACTTGCCAAATTTCTAATCAATGATTAAAGTATCTTCATCTTTATTTCAAGTCTTATCGACGGATAGGAAATCCATTATTCATCTATATTTTTGCTTTCGAAGTTTCTATAATCAATGCCTCAACTTGACTAATTTCTGTCCATATTGCATGTCATTACCACCGGTAACTAGGAGGTATCTTACTTAATGACATATAATAATAAAAAAATGAAAACTATAACAATAATAAATAACTTTAAAATAAGCAGAAAGGATTCTATAGTATATATATAATTAAAAGGAAAATAACAAGGACCTAATTTAGCAAAGTGTCAAAAGAAAATAAAAAAAATAGAGTAAGCATAAATTGTTAAATGGTATAAATACATAAGATGTGCATGAATTCTTAATCTTGAATAGGAGTTTAAAAAAAAATCATCACTTATTTTTGAATAGGAGTTTATGAATCTAGATATGTTGACATTCTTATCTTTATATCATTTAATGATACATTTAGTGTCACCATCCATTGCACTTATTTTTCACTATTTACTATTTATTATTTAATTTTCAATATCTTTATCACTTATAATACCTTTTAACCATCACTAATAAATCCATCCAAAAGTTTAATTATCACCTTTTAACCATCACTAATATATAAATCCATCCAAAAGTGAATGTTGGTGTCATGCCCTTGAGTATAAATGATATTATTTGGCATATGAAGATATATAGATAGTGATATATCGCTCATATATAAATAAATATTGATCATGGGGTGCCTTCGCTACAACGTCGTCTCTGTGGGTTGCTAATATTTTATTGAAAGGTTAGATTTAGAGTTTTAACTCTTTAATATCTATTTTCTCTATTTACAATAGTTGTTATTTCACTTTTAGCCTTTACACTACAATTAGTTAGTAGCTCAAAGATGGAAGTGTGAAATGGGCTGAGCAGTTGAAGATTTAGTCTGGACTATGCTAGGTTGACTTGGAACAAGCACCACCATTACATATCGTGGGCCCAACACATGACAAGGCTTGACAACTCAATCCAGGTTCAAGTTAACTTTTATTTATAAATTAATAATAATAAAAGGTAGTTCGGTGCATGAAACTTTCGCCAATATAAGGTCCCGGAGAAAGGTTAGATGACCTTGTGGTAATGGGTTCTAGTTGCCAAAACCACCTCTTGCAATGCAAGGTAAAGTTGCGTAAAATATTTAAAATAGTATTCTAATATTAATTGATGTCGTCCAATTGTACCGCAAGTGCACATGTCGCTAAGTAATAAAAGAATATCGTCCACTAGGACTGTGTTGTTGAGTACCAAAATACTCGCGAAGGTGTTTATTTAGAAGATCAAGAAAAACTATGTATAGAAAGAGAAACAAGAGTGATCGAATGAAAACGGGGGAGAAAACTATTTAGGAAGGCAATTATAGGGTTTTAGTTTCACTATGATGAATGTCGGTGAATGCAAATCTTCTTATCTCAACCTATGATTATGAAGAGATTATATTCGTCTTAAGATAACCAGTATGTCTAGTGGTAAAGAAAAGAACGAGGACACTGAGGTGTCTACTCTAACCGCAGCTCATAAAGTGGATTTGGGTAGACCCTTGTAGCTTTATGGCAATCATGAAAACCTCGAGAGAGATAAATCACTTTCGGGACAGTCGTGCTAGAGATCGCTTTCAAGGAATACTCTACATTAATTTTTAGACGCTGTCATATTCGTTGATACTCAATCTACTTTTGAAGCAACCCTTATCGACCTCCTTTTGTCACTTCGAAGGTTCGAGTTTGATCCCGGTTGTCACACGGAATGTCTACCTATCTACTCGTAGATGAGCCCTCAAGTTGGTTTTAGAGGTTGGAGATTGGGATTCGTTGATAAGTACGATCCCCTCTTTCTAATAATCCGATCGTATGTTCATATGCAATGATAACGGCTCAGATTCACCTCTCGATCTATTCAAGAGAAGTTATTATCTTGTCAAATTCAGTAACACGTTGGATGGAGTGAAACGAACTAAAACCAGTCAATAAACTCACATATCATAAACAGATGAGGTTAATGCATTAAACTCATTCAACAAAATATCAAGTTACTCCCTAATATTAGAATAAGAAAACTACTCAGAGGTATCAGACATCAGCATCATAACTTCTTGCCTTCGATGTAGCTTCCTCCTTGATTCCCTGTCACGGGATCGAGAGATCCCCTTGATCTCGCCAATCACCTTCGGCGATCCTCGATGCCTTGTAGTCGTCGTCCCTTGTCTCCTTTTATAATTTTAGAGTCTTGATGAGTTTCCTAAAAAGTAGCATAAGTCTAATATAATTTCCTAGAATAAATGGGTGGTTAATTAATTCTCCTAATAAATTTTCTTAAATCAAAAAGAGGCTAATCAAATCTCCTCAAATCAAGGAGAGGTTAATCAAATCTGAAGCTAACAAAATTTTAAGGAAGCCTTGTCTTGAAGCACCACGGTTGTGTTGGATAATGCGGCCTGGTCGTGTGGCTCCATGGACCGCAACTCCGGAGGGACAACCTTTGGCATGACCAAGCCGTGCTAGCTAGCACAACCAGGCCGTGTTTGACCTTGGGCTCCGTGTTGTTGCTTAGATGTGTGTTTTGTCTCCAAGTACGGTACACGATTGTAGCAAGGGTCACGGGTAGAACGTGTAAGGTGCTGACATAAGACTTTTTATTTTCAGATGCATTCAAAAGCTGAGATCTTCTTGCCCTATTAATAAAACATGCAAAAGAGCAATTTCTCAAATTAAAAAGATGAAAATAAATGCAATTGTGCTCATATAATATAGGAAATACATACAAAATATAATAGAAAATATGGGTATGAATCACACACATCATTCATATTATTCTGTTTTTTTATTTTATAATTTTTTAAAGTAAAAAAGAGGAGTCTTAGCGCCATGGCAATATTGCTACCGTATGACCTAGAGGTTATGGGTTCGAGTCTCGAACATAGCCTCTTGCAAAGCTGAATAAGGCTGCGTATAATAGACTCTTCCCCGGGACTCGTATTGGTAGGAGCTTCATGTACTGGACTAAGTCTGATCAAGCATGACACAAAAATGACCTATCATGAATCATGTTTGACTCAAACACGACATGTTAACACCTCTATTTAAAGTGTCAATAACTATTGGTTTCTAATATCAGCATCATTTACATAACTCTGGATTATTTATTTATTAATTCCTACCCGTTTGTTGAATCTCTTCAACAGTTCGACATCATTAATACAACTCTGGATTATTTATTGATTCGTAGCCCTTTGATCTGTATGTTCAACAGTTGTAGTATGTATAAAGTTCCATCTCTCTTTCTGGACATATACGACCTTATTTAGCCTATTTTGGTAGATAAATAGTGGCAATGGTTGTAACTTCATTTCCTTTGTACATCATTGTCATATCGAATTATCAATTATACATCAGCATATGTTTTACATCTTAATATATTTATTTTGCCTTTATTATGTCTTGCTATAATTTCTCATTTCTTCAACTTTGCTTCTTAAGTGATTCATTAAGTTAATATGATGTCGTACTTCATCACATCGCTAAATATTTTTATACATTACCAAGGCTGCTGGATTTTACTTCAATCCATATACAAAATACTATATAAGAAATTATATCCTGCATAACATGATTAATTTAGTTATTACCTATATTTTATTTATCTATATCTATCTCTATCTCTTTATATATATTTGCTTTGGTTGATTAATTTAATACATAGATATAAAATTATGTTTTTTAACATGAGAAACTATATATTATTGTTATTCTTTAAAAAAAAAATAATGCACATTTGCACTTGCCTATCACGTATGCATTTTGCAACGTGGACTCGATGTACTATATGCCTCTGTTTGTTTTTAATATGTATAAATATCGCATTTTTGCACTATCATTAAATGAATTTATAATTATCATATAAGAAACTTTAAACGCTAAGTGGCATTAAAATTAAATATCTAAAACATAAAATTAAAATAAATAAAGGTGAGAGAATCATTTGAAGTATTTAATAGTTATTCAACAATGACAAGATATTAACAAAGTTAAATTAATATGATAGAGAGTAATTTGTTAAATTTGAAAGAGAATTTTGGATTGGCTATTGTTGTATGTCTCTTAGACTATTTTTTATAATACTTTGATATAATCATCATATGCCAAAGTTTTAGACAGTAAGAAAAATAAAACACATAGTGAAAGATATATAAATAAAAACACTTGTGAAATTAAAGTTAGTATGTTAGAGATGAGCATATTAAACTGACTGAGAGATTACTAAGAAAAAATAATATTAAATAAATAGTATAATTATGGAGCAACAACTATATATAGTTTCACTAGATGGTCATTAAAATGAGGGAAAGTATATCAATATAGTATGAACATGATAAAAAAAATACCATGAATATAATAATCCATTACACCTTTCTCATTCTCCATCCCCAACCACTCTTCCTTGTTATTCCATGCCCAATCTCCTCTTCTCTCACCACCCCCAATCTTCTCCTCTCCTACTCTTTCACAAGATTATCTCTCTATTGCAACTAGAGTTCACGACTTCCTTCCCACTATTCCTCTCCATCTCCACCACTTCCCCTGCCTCAAGCAAAGCCTCCACACATCTTCCCAAGCAATGAAAAGCCACACAATGATACCCTTCCTCCCTTTTGAGCTAATGCTAATACTCACTCTATGTGTATGCATGGGCCCTTCCCTTTCTTGCTATTTCATGTCATATATATTATTCTTTGCAAACAAGAATTTTCCCTAGCGCCTCTTATAGAAGATATGTAGAGTCCTTCACCTCTGATCGAACAACTGCACCTAGCACTACACAAGTGGCATTGCCCATGTGAGCAACAATCCATGTGATCTATCCCCCTTTGCACACAAATTCTTACTGAAAGGCAGAAGTCATCCCCTTCTTATTGCGAACAAATACAACAATATGTACCTTGATATGATATGGGCGTGAGATTAGCTACTTGATCCTACTTATCCTATTTAATAGATTACGGGTATCCATGTTAACACTATAAGATTAGTACAAATATAGCGTATCTTGATACTACATGGGTGTGACATTAGTTGTCAGACCACTGTGGGTAGTGCAATTTCAACAGAACCTTACTATTGTAATCCTTAACATTGCATATAGCTTTGTGTGCCTAACATTGCATATAGCTTAGTGGTAAGATAGATAGATATAAGTAATTAATCTCATATAATTCAGATTAATCTTGATTTTTTTGTCATTTGTTATTTTGTATAGGTACAATGATAACCATAGGTGCTAAGAGTAATCAGACCCTTGACCATGCATGTAGATGATCTCATATAATTCAGAAATAGTCTTGATTTTTGTTATTTGATACTTAATTTGAATCGGTAAATATATTGAAATTTATATTAAATCCATTGCCTTTGCTATTTTAATAAAGACAGCTAGCATCTTTTTGTATTTCATTAATTATTTTGAATAGGTAAATAAATTGAATTTTAATCTGTTATCTTTATTATTTAATAAAGACTTTGCATCTGTTTTATATTTCATGTCATGTTGACTGTTAAAGAGAAGGGAAGCCTTGGCGCAATGGTAAAGTTGTTGCCATGTGATTTAAAGGTTACGAATTCAAGTCTCGAAAATAACCTCTTACAAAGCAGAGTAAGGTTGGGTACAATAAACCTTCCTCGGAATCCCGTATTGGCAAGGACTTCGTGCATTGAACTACCCTTTATTGATTGTTAAAGAAATATATTAAGTCAGTTTTATGCAAATTTATTTTACTATTAATATTCAAAATAAGTAATTCTTTTACTATGTTGACTAACTTTCTTTAACTATTATCCATATAACTTCCACTCGAATTATTCATTTCTTCTATGAATTTACAAAATTTAATTGTTGTCATTGATCATACCACCACAATTTTTTATCATTAAATTATTTATTGGAGTTACATTTAACTACTCCTGTTACTTGGCATCTTTACATATATATTATGCCTTCTACATTAAGCTTTTATATGTACTCTGATGGGAAAGTAAGATGAGTTGTAGTGCAATTTTAGTTTTGCTTTTAGCCTAGCAACACAGTGATTATAAGATTCAAAATGTTCTCAGTTGCAATCGGAATTAATGATGTCTTCAATAATATCACTTTCTAGGATGATAGATCAAATGTATCTTAAACTCCTACACATTCATTTTAATTATTTCTTCTTGTTAAATAACTGAAACTACATATATTTCATTATTCAATTTTACTCTTTATTTTAAACCTTTACTTTCAAATTTGAATTATTTACACTCTCATCAATTAACTCAATATCATCTCCAAATAACATGTACTAACAAAGCTTTATCTTAAATATACAACATTACTAACATACCTTTACTTATGTAAAAAACATTACAACTTAATCCTTGTTGTAAAATATACAATATAACTACAGAACAATCATTTGCTGCTCCTGTTTGCTTTGATTCTAGTTATATATTTTGTATCCCATTGTTACCATTGCTAGATATTTGTTTCTTTTCTCTTCTCTTATCTTATGAATCCACCAAAATTATAGCAACTCAAGCTTAAGCTTTTATTTTTAGATGCAACCATATTGATTCTAGAAAATGTTTATAACATCTCTTATATTCTTTTCTCAACCATTTTCTTAAAATTTCAAGATGACTCATCGACTTAAGCCATATAATTTTTTGCGGATCTACATAACATAATAAAAAACAATATTTTATTTTCATTTCTACTTATATATATATATATATATATATATATATATATATATATATATATATATATATATATGCATAAAAATTGTATGCGTACTATTATCGTTGTTATTATAATATATATTCTTGAAGACTTAAGGAGAACAAATTTTCTGGCTCATGGGTCAAATAAGGTCCAAACAAACCTCCATGTTGCAAATCATGTCAGGCAAGCCAAAACTTGGTCTGATCAATAGTTCGGAGATAAATAGAACCAAGATTAAATATATGAATTGTTGTTTGATCAATAAGAGAGAAAAAATAAGAGACAATTCAAGATGAATGGATATGAAATTTTTCATAAGGATTTTAAATGTCTATCATCAGCTATTCAACAAGGAGATAGTGATGATAAAATTAGTAGGATAAATAATAAGATTAGACTCTAATCATCATATTTTATGTATTAGTGTTGGATCGTTGTAATTAAGTAGCATATACAATGGCAGTGATAGAAAAGCTAAGCTAAGGTTGGGGGCTTCTTGTAGAGATAATATTTGGTTGATAAAGTGAGAATGATATTTTAAATGCTAGAGAAGGATCGAAAAAAATAATAATAATATTCTTTAATAGATGCTAAAATATCAATTCTTATGAAGATTTTAGCCCCAATACAAACTCAACGTGTGTTTGCTTGATCTACTTGTTTCATTAGTAACGAGATGTATGAATAAATGATGCTAAACTAAAACAACCTTGTCTTGGCTACCTTTGGATGAGATTGGCCATGTTGAGACCCAGAATTACCAGGGTTCTCTAGTTCCACTAACATCAACCCCATGAATCCGCACCACTTGCTCCTCAACTAGCACCTCCAGGCCCTTCCAGGAAGAAGAAATTCTTCTTCTGTAGTAGTTGTAGTTAGAGCATAATAACTATGTATATGCTGTAAAGCGTCAGCTTTATTAAAATCGTCTTAGATTAATAAATTATTTTTTTCCCTTATTACCAATTGATTCAAGTGGTTTCACTGTGATATTAGATGTTATAGTATATGAACTACACAATTGGAAGTCTTACATATCATTTAAGAACAGCCATACATTTCAAAGCATTATCCCAGTTAGAGTCTTGAAGTAACCCTTTCTCTTCATTTCTCTAATTTTCAGTGTACAGAATACGATTGAGCGATATATTTCACACACACAAGTTGAAATCAATAACAAAGACTCAGAAAGGACCATGGAGGTAGGTGCTACAAGACTCTTTGTTTAATAATCTTCTTATCAGTTAATCTAGATGTTTAACTCGATGTACTTCTCATAGTTTAGATAACCAATCCAAGCATAAATGACTTTAGATATTGGTACCTGTGAATTTGTACAATATGTGAACAAAAGTTAAGAAATATGAAAACGAAAAAATCTAACTCAAGTTATATGCATAGAATTTTAATATCCACTTATTACTATTTTGTCAACAAAACTAAACAGATAAAACTAAATGAAGTGGTAAAAAAGAAGTATCTGTGTGCCAAAAGTACAGTTTATAACTTTGTTAGTTGCTCCAATAGTCTCAAACCATGATACCAATTTTGCAAGTAGCAACGGAAATGTGAAGCCGCAGACATGACAAAGAAGATTGAACATATTGAAGCTCAGAAAAGGTGATAAATATTGTTGGCTTACCTTCTTCCTACAAAAAAATTTTGTGGTTCATGCAAAACTCAATTGCCTTAAACCAACATTTGCTGCAGGAAGCTCTTGGGTGAAAACTTGGGATCATGTTCTGCAGAGGAGTTGAATGAGCTGGAGGTTCAACTAGAGAAAAGCTTAAGCAGCATAAAGGAAAAAAGAGTAATTTGCCACAATCTCTTGATATGTATACAGCATAATTTACTCATCTTACAGAGAAAATGTTTTCTGTTTATAGAGAAGAATGTTGGAAGAGCAAATTGCACAGCTAAAGGAGAAAGTAAGTTACAATCTTATCCTGCCACCCAATCTTATCCAATTCTCTAACATATTATTACTACAATACAATTGGCATCATCACTCAACTCCAGGAGAATTCTCTTCTGAAGGAGAATGCATCATTGCTTGAACAGGTATGGTAATAAAAATGCCTTTCAATGTTCCTGTTTTTTCCATGTTCAACCACTACGAGTTCTATGAAATAAAATCCAACAGTTTTGACTTGCCTAAATGATTCTTCCTCCAAATGAAACTAAAATGTATGATCCTTACAGGTGAACTGCAAGTCAGAACCTCTATTAACATTAACTGCAATCCAAGAAGATGATACAGGCGGTCACGCTCGAGAAGAGCATACAGAAGTAGAAACCGAGCTGATGATCGGAAGGCCAGGTAGTCGATAGGTCAAGTGATCATCATCCCAAGCGAGATGACCTCTAGGTATGCTCATGGTCTTACAGAATCTGTTCCAACACCATAAAAAATGTTTATGCAAGAGCTGTATTATTCATGATTTGGTAGCAAAGTTTAGATCAAAACAGTAATTGTAAGAAATTGCTGTAGTTGATTTCTTTTTCCCGAATCATAAATCTGAAAAATGCTCCTAAATCTCTCAAAGCATCTTTCTTATCTGAACACAATATCGATTAGTTTATCTAGAAATTGCATTGCTTTGCTTTGGCCATAATCTTCTTTTTTAAAATCTAGGGACTCACATTGTTACCTACTAGCATTACCTTACAATGATCATAGCTATACTTTGTGATCACTCATTGACCTGTGCAGACAATTTGTGGTAGTCCTGTTTATTGTTTATCTTTATAGGCTGGTTTCAAACTGGCCTTGGCGAAGATGCAAGATCCTTAATTATTAAGTGTTTTCAGAAATATCTTCTAAAGTTTCATTCGTATTAAATCTTTAAAGTTTTCATTTCATTGTCAAATTACTTCCTGTTTATTAATAATGAATAACCTTAGAGATATTTTAAAAATATATTGAATATTAAGAATTACTTTAAGAAAAAATTGATAAAAATATTTCACATAAGGATTATCTTAAATGCTAAGATTTATTTTTCAAAAACTGGATATTTACAAAATTTAAATTTAATATACTATTTTCTTTGAATATGATTTTATCAATTACCAAGTGTGTAAACAAAAGGTTGGTTTTTTCAGTCTTCTTGCAGGTGCCACGTGGTCGTACCTTATGCATGTTTTTTCAATCTCTTATGTCTCATGGAAAACATAAGATTGTAGTTTTTATTAAGTAGAATTAAGTATTGAGTTCCATTAAAAAAAAGGCTCAATAAAGCTTTTATTATTATTTGGATACATTAACTTAGTCAATGTTTCATCTTTTCAATAAGTATTTTTAAAATAATAACTATTTTTATAATTGTCATATTAAATTTCAAATTTTATTTTATCTAATTATCCCAAAAAATAACTACTTTAAATTAAGTATAAATAAAGCTATTTAGAATACATCCAAATAAAATAATTGGCTAAATTATTTAAACCCAGTTGAGACAATTAATGGGCCTTACTGGGCCAACTATTCCTTAAGAAGGCCCACTACAAAATCAAAGAAATTAGGGGTTTCCAAGTACTTTAACAATAGGAGGGAGGGGGCTCGTTACAGGTATGGATTCCTTCTGGTATCCTGTGTTAAAACCATCCATTTGGATTGATCTGTTAGGTTGGTCCATCCTATCAAATCATTTAAATGAGTTGGTTAGTATTTTATCGATCCATTTTAAGGTGGATTGGCCAGCCTGAGCCCGCAATTTGCATGGATCGGCCCGCAATGAGGTTGAATTGTCCGTAGGTTGAAAAGTTTTTTTTTTCAAAAATTTAAAATAAAAGTGAAATTTTTAATGGGTCTATGAATTCATAATAATCATAGTTGAATTCATAATAATTAATACTTCTTTTAGAGCCATATCATTAATCTTTCGTATCAATATAATTTCTTAGAAAACCTCTTAAATGTTCTCTCCGTACTTTCTTTAATCACAGGATTCAAAAGAGAATAGAATAATTCAGATAACTTAGGGACCATAATCACTATTTATAGGTAATTTTTTAATTATCTTTTAATATTTTTTATTTTAGTTCATTATACAAATAAAATTTATTCATAAAATCTCTATGTATTAAAAATTGTTAATTAAGTTTGTCAAGAGTGTACTTATTTCAACCTTTTCATTCTTAGCAAATATTTTTTCAATTTCAACAAAAAACTCCTTAGCCTTAATTATTTTATTAGATATTATACCCCTAAATGCTTTAGAATGATTTTCTTCATGATCATCATACACATACGATTTGATCTCTTCCACTTTTCCATCTCTCTTTTCATCAAAGATTCTCTTATTCATAAGAAGTAGAGGAGACTCAGTCTTTAACGCAAGATTAAGAATAATAATAATAATAAATTTAAATAAAGATAAATCCATCTCAAAAATAAAATATTAGTTACTGAGATATCTCTTCTACAAAGTATGTTCCATCTCAACTATGTCCCAATACTGAATGATATCTTGATGTATAATCAAATACTAACAATAAAACATATCAAATAATAAATCTTTTTTAAGACGGATTTATTGCTCACATATTATATCAAGATTTTTTTATTATAAAATACATATATCAATTACTCATACAGGGCAGAATTACTAATGACTCAAATGAAGTTTGATAAACATACAAGTTTGGAATCACAAGTAACAATCAAATGATCTCTTATACGGCGGTCGCAAACTTAGCTCAAGGTAGTTCATAAACACTGCAGCCTTACTCGCGATTCGACAGTGACGAACATCAAAGATCAGAGAGGATCTTACCACTTATGAAGTCGACCACCGCAGTTACAGTCTGATGTAATGCAGCTGAGACTGCAATCAAATTCTCCATGAACTCTTCGGCGGTTGGCTTCTGACCATCCACGATATCCGTCACAGCCTTGAGGAAGATCGCAGGGACTGAGAATAAATCTGCAACATATGCCACTGCTGCTCCCTGAGAAAAAGAATGAAATCCTTTTGGTAACTCTAAGCACAATAAACATGAATCATGGATTGGAATGTCCAGATGAAGCAGTACAGTACAAATTCATCTCTAAGGCTTTAAATCCCTATTTCTAGTACATAGAAGATGGTTTCGATAAGAAGTTCGATATGCAAACTACAAGGTCCCAAGTTTAGCAGGTTAAGATAACTTTGACCTTAAGCCCCTTGCTAAGTTTTAGGACATGTGAGCAATGTAAGTTACACGTCTAACCAAACTTGCGGATTTGTATGATAAATGGATCGTTAGGCAAGTATATTACCTCCATGTCTTTAACAGTTGCGTCGTTCGCTATGATTGATGATTCGTCTTGTGGGCACATATCCAAGGAATCCCCTGTGGATAATTTTCCAACCTGAGGTAGATTAAAAGAAGTCTGTTAACTAGGTATCAGCAGAAAGGCATTTAATCTGCATAAATGAGAGGAAAATATAGGGGTAGCCTATAGATGATTAAAAGAAGACCGAAAAAGTTAAATTTAGGCCTACATGAGCGACCAATAAATGGTTCAATTAGGCGATGTCAAACTATGATAAATATGCACATTGAATGAGGAAGACCAATAAAGATTTGGTTATCAATGTTAATATAGGATAAAATATATTTAAATATAAATGATGATATAATAGGAGATAGAATCTAATGGTGTAGGAAAATCCATATAACCGACCCCACTTAGTAGGATAAGACTTGGTTATCATTGTTGTTGCATAATGACTGAGGAAATTATTTAGGCGATGGGAGAAGGCGAAAAGGTTGGAGAAGAAAAGGAAAAGAATAGTGGAGAGCAAAAGAGTGAAGAGGAAGACAGTTCAAGGCGATTTGCTGAGGTGTGGAATCAAGAAGATGAAGCAAAAGCATGAGAGGGAGAGGGAGAGGGAGAGGGAGAGGGAGAGAAGGCATGCAGTAAATGGAGATTCACTTTCGATTACAGTTGGCTGACATTTTTTCTTTGGATTTCTATAGTTGGAGCCTCGGTATCACAGAAGATGGGGAAAAAATATACACAATACAGGAGTCGGTAAGCGGTGCTTATGATCTATATTCAGATGTATACTGTAAAACTTTAAATAACATGAATACCTTCAAGCCAAGTTCTTTTGCAAGATAGGGAGTAGAGAATGTTCGCCTGGCTCCAATTCCATATAAATCAAAAACCTGCAGAATTGTGAGAGGGAAAAGTCAAATGCGATAGGGTAACTTTTGCAAGTCTTTCATATAAATATAAGAGAACATTTTATCAAGTTTGCGATCAGACAAAGGACTGTAAGGTTATGTAGTGAGAAATGTCCGACTTGAAAGAAACGATTGAAGGGAAAAACTTCAAGCCAACCAAGCTTAACAAGCACTAACATTTCAAATGCATAAAATAAAGCAAACAATTTTAATATGGTTTTATAGGTCAGAGGAGAGACTTAAAATTTGAAAGGACATTCAAGCTGTACAAGGCAACGATAGCAGCACAAATACTCACTGGTATAGGAATTCTTCTATCGTGGAAGGCTACATCCGAAACAAGATAGACATCTTTTATACATGCTCCTTTTGCCTGGATTGTCAAGGATGTAATAACAATCAAAAGCAATCGGCTGAAAGCCAGAAACAATACCAAGGTAAATACAACAAACAAACATTCATTAAATTTTAAGGACTTGCTGATAAAAGATATTGTTCATGGAAGCCTCATACCAATTGGTCTAAAGTTATATGTTAAATCTAACAGATGTCCAACTCTCATGGTGCAAATAAAATCAACGAGGAACAAATCATGTGAAGAAATAAGAAAGCCCAAAACAGTAAATTTTTCTGAAGAAAAGAAAATTTAACAGCAGTAGATTGTTTTCTGTCACGTTTACAGATATAGACAAGGTACAAAAATTCCTCTTAGAAGTTCACCACAGGTAAGCATCAGGCAAAAACAATCAAGTTATAATAAGGAAATTGAAATTTTAGTTTGAAAGACAAAGGTGAGTCATATCAGCTATAAGTATTAATAAACAATAATTGTCCTAATCAGAAACCAAATGTTAGTTTGGAAAGTAGAAAATCGACACAAAAGAAATGTGATTAAACCTCAATATGAACGATGAGACATTCCCAAGAAACCCAATAACATAACTCCTTCAACCTATAACTTCCTGTATGTTGCATCAAAAGGTGCTCATGTAATGGGTACTCTCTATAATTTAACACTAGAAAAAAATTAAGTGATTCAGCAATAACAAATTGATTTGTTAATGTTTATTGGTAAACACTATTTATAGGCCTTCAGAGATTATGTGGAGAGGAATATGGAGTGATACAAATGCAAGATGTCCATTCAAAAAGCCAAGATGAAGTGGTTCAGAGGAGTATGATCTTACCAAGGGTTATTAGGTCAAACAGGTTTTGAACAAAAGAATTTAGGACAATGATAAATAACTATTGGATGGGCCATCCGTATTCAAAAAATTTGACTACAGATAGATCTAGTTACTCAAATGCATAAAAGAAGCTGGCGAAGGTAACAGCCCTACAAAGATCAAAGGGTTTAAAAGTCAGTGATTCACAATTAGGGTCACAAGTCCAAGTATGCCATTAGTGCTAAGAATCAGATCTTCCAAGGAATGATATGAGAAACATACTTGAAAGCCACCAGCAGTTCCTGCATTGATAATGAGGTCTGGTTTCAGTGCTTGAATAGAAGCATAAGTCAAGAGAGATGCTGATACTGTGCCAACACTATCAATACCTGAAATTAGTAGAAAAATTCAATCACAACCGAAAGTCAACAAAAAAGAGAAGAGAAAGAAATTGCTGCTCTAAGTTGAAAACACAGTGTAAGAACTTTGAGTTTTAAGTGGTAGATTAGAACCATTAACCTGAGGGTTCTTGAGTTTCACCTCAGTTTGAAACATCTTAGAGCATAGTTAACACAGAAATCAATTGATCTAATTTTTTTTTTAAAAGTAACAAACTCTTATGTGTCTTATAGATTTTCACAAACCTTATCCAAGTCACATAGTTTATTTATCGATTGAATTAATTCCGTCACCTTAAAAGAACAATATTCCAACTCGATTCTTGGTAGAAACTATAAATACCCATAAACTCTAAAAAGAATTGCAATATAAGCTACTATAAGACATATTTACAATTTTAGAATGACAATAAATCATATAACTAGCTATGCAGCATAGTTCACTCATGTAAATATACATAAGAGGGATCAAAGAAAAGATTTACTACTGAACTACTGTTAGAACAAACAAGGATCTCATTCTTTGACTTTCATTCTCATTTACCAAACAATAAATCTTATACTAAAACAGAAGTGCCTTGATAACAACAAAGCATCTCATTAAGAGGTAAAATAAACTATCCAACATCACATATGAATTAAGAAAACTGAAACAGAAGAGAGTTTACCCAATTCTGTATCTTTCCCTGGCCAAACTAGATTGATATGCAAGCCTTTGTAAGTACCATGATATCGAACCCATGGAACACCTTTGGGAAACCTGTTGAAAATAGAATTCCACTCTAATTCTCATAACTGTGTATTAGAAATATTAAAGCAGTTAATGATGTGAGAGCTAGACCAATTATACAAAGCTTTTGCAAAAACATCGAACGTTATGTGTATGTGTAGCATTAAATTTTTGCATCAACAAAGAGTAAGTGCTGAGGCCATCACATTGCGGTTATTATTTGTGACTAATGGCATGGCCTCACCCTTCATCACCCTTCTCATCGATCAATCTAAGCATTTACTTTCACAAAATTTATCCTTATCGACAGAGGAACTACACGTTATGCTTTCTTATAGGCCAAAATTAAGGTATAAACTAGGTTGTAGAAGTGAACTCACACTGATCGATCAAGATCCTCAGAAAGATCGAACTTGGCGACCAGGGGGAGCGCCTCCGTCTGCATAGCTACGGATCCGAAGCCCACACAACCAAAATCAACAACCAACATTCGAATTGAGGGCAGAAATACGGTTTCGTCCCGTACCTATGATGATCAGGATGGTGGAGATGGGCAGGTCGTCGCCGGCCTTCACGGCAAGGTTCTCCTCCTCGATCGCCGCCGCGGCTTCTGTCTCCTCGGGAGGAGCCATCACTTCTACTTCTGTTCGCCTTCCGATCGGAGGGGGGAGAGAGGGACGGCGGCTTGGGCGTTGTGGGATTGGATTGTGGTTTTATTACGGATTAAATTATGGATTACAGAAAGCTTTTATTACCTATCACAAATTCGCAAGTCGCCAAAAAAAAATCTTATTTTTCCAAAAACATCTTTTGACCCACTGAATTCATCAAAATTTCTACGCCAAAAATCGATCTTTTTCTCTTAATCCAACCAAACTCACCGCAAAAAAACGACTTCCTGCATCCGATCTTTCTATCTGATTGCAACCGCCACGCTCGAGATTTTACCGGAACTTAATTTGAAGATGAACGACGCGTCGCTCCGGAGCCAATTCGCTGTTGCTGTTGCATTGTAGCCAGGGGCGAAAATCATAACTGTTTAAAAATTGTGAAGGATGTTTTGATAAATTTAAACTCGGAGAGGGATCAAAATCATAAATGAATAATAGCTTAAGTTCACCATCAGGGAGTGAATTGAAGTTTTCATAATATTCCAAGGTAAAGTGAACATTGTGGTAATCTTGAGATAAGGCCCCTTGTTTTTTCTTAATTGCTCGGGGACACCTTGCTTCCCTTTCTTCTTGTTGCTGCGAATTGGTTGAGCGAGTTAGGGTTTTCGATTTTGCTCAGCTCGCACGGAGGAGCGAGGCGGAGCGAGATGGACGAGGACATCACGGGCGGTGGCAGTGGGAGGTTGGGGAAGAAGCCATCGGAGAGCGGGATAGAGGTGGACTACAAGACGAAGGCGGGCACGGCATGGAGCCACTCCTACCTCAACCAGAAGCCGTGGCACCCCCTCTCCTACCCCAACCAGCGACGCAAGTGGATCGCCGAGCAGACCAACGCCAACCGAGCTAGCCGCGCCGAGGAGGTTGCCCGGGAGGTAAGCAGCCACAAGCTCCGCCGTCTTCGCCCTGGCCTTATGTGTTGTCTTCACAGCAAGGAATTGGTTCCGTGCGTTTTACTTCGATCGGTGTTTTTTTGCTTCTTTGCAGTTTGCTCAGGAGCAAGAGTTCTTCCGGCAAACAGCCCTCTTTTCCCAGAAAGAAAAGGAAAAGGTAAGCTACCCTCACTCGATTAATCTTAATGGAAAATTCACAGTTAAGACATATGAATGAATTGAAAAAGTATGAAATTTATTAAGAGACTTTCATACGTCCATATGTCTTTGCATTCATTGCCTTGTTGATCTTTTATGATTTCCTCATATGAAATCCGAAAGAATTGATAGAACTATGATGGTAAAATAGAACTCATTTCTCGACCTTGTCTTGCTCTTACTGTCTTGTTCAACATTGGATGTGCCTCTAGTAGTAGAGAGAGGAAAGAAATTAAGATGATATGGATATGGCTGAAGACAGCCAAATAGATTTATAGTTAGACATGTTGAACTGATTATAATCAAGGGAGTGAAGAGCAGTGTAGTCGATAGACAAAAGAGGACTCAATTTAGCATAATTAGAATGATATGACATTTCCAAATATATTAATGACATCATCTTGCTGTTCAAGCAAGCAACCACAAATAGTTGAGATTCAATGCTTGTTGTTGTAGCTAGATAATGATGTTTCTCAGTGCTTCTGTTTATGATGTTTCATGCAAGAGATAAAGGAAGAGCTTTGCATCCTTTGGTTTCTACTAGTAATGCTATGCCTTTGGGAACCAGTTTGAGAACCTTGCTTCCTTTTGTGATAACTCTATCTTGCAGTTGGTCTTTTTTTTAAAAATAATACTGGGTGTCCATTCGATAAAGGGAGCTTTTGAAAGAAAGCTTGACATGCAAATATTGGAGCAATACTAATTGACGATGAACTGTATATTTTTTCTGAGAACCTCTCATACGCATTACATCACAGCCACTAGATAATTGTTTCCTTATAGTTTCGAGAAAAACTCAAACACCACAACTGAGATGTTAGTATAGTTTCTAAATAGCCTAAAGTGTGATGATTATGATCACAAAAGTTTCAGATCATTCTGACAATAGATAAATGTGATATTCCAAATACATGTATGTATGTCTCTCTCATTCTTTATTTTCACCTGATCAACACTTGTAGTACATGTTAGAATGCTTTGAAAATTAAATTAGTTAAAAAAGAACCAAAATATGAATCTGAATATTCTCAAATTTAAGTCAAGCTAAGCAGATTTGACAAGGTACCTGCAAGATGTTAACTTGTTTTTGTATCGGTCCCTTGTGAAACTTCTTTCTCTTCCATGTTTCCTATCTTTGGTTTATGCTTCTCTTGGCCTATTACTCATTACATTAGTCATTTTAGTGCTGAAAAAGGTTATTATTCCCTGTTTACTCTGGATATAGAGTTAAATGACATACTCGAGTATACTTGCTGTACAATGTCTGTTGCTGGCTGTGTAAATGGGTCAAATTCGTGACTAGCATAGTAACATCGGTGCATTTTTATACTTTGGCAACTCAAGTGGTTATGATGTATCGCATAGTGGCATGTAATCATTTTTGCTCCTCATTTTGACGAGAGCACAAGAAAGGAGGTCATCCTGTGATGAATTAGGTGGCATATTTATTTAATTCCTTGCAGATTTAGTTGATTGTTGACCAAAATATAAAACATGCTATTTACTCTGACTCATAAGGGATGATCAGTATTCTAATTCTGGTCTTCTGTTAAGAGTTCGGTCTATCTGCATGCCATTTTCGGTGTTTGCTGTATGATTTTCATTCTTGTTCATTTGTCTTGTATTCCTTCTCTTGTCATGTTTTTGTTTTTTGAAGTTTGTTCTTTTGTTTACTTTCTCCCATTCAAATATAATTACCAAAGCTTTCATTTATAAGTAAATGAGGACTGTCTTACCTGCTTATGTGTATAAGGTCCTATTATCTGTGTCCTAGCTCACTTGACAGTTAATCAAAGGGTTCAGATTACTCTTTCTCCAGAGAGTAGCCTCGCTAGTTATCTGAAGACCTACTACCATGTGAGAAAATAAAAAAGTTTGTTTTTTTATTAAAGAGTGTAAACTGTCCTAAAGCACTGGCAGTTGAGTATACTATGATTCTGAGGCTATCATATATAGGTGAGGACTGTCTGGGTCCTCATTTCATGATTAATCAATGATTTTATGTCTATCTTAGGCTCCCTACTTGTTCACCAAGGTTATCTACCACCATGCAAGATGATAAAAAGCTTTGCTCTTTAACACTTTCAAAAATTCTAAAGCCATACTGTAGATGACAAGTACTTTTCCCAATGTTTGTTGGAATATCTTTATGATGTCTAACAAGTCAATTACATTTTCAGGTGGAGATGATGAAAGCTGTGAGTTTTATGTATGTAAGACCACCTGGTTATAACCCTGAAAGTGCCAAAGCTGCAGAAATTGCAGACGAGCAGAAGAGGTTGGGTCAAACTAACACAGAGCAGAATCCTACAGAAGGAACCAGCTCAACAATGTAATTCTTCAAGTTATTTTTTCCTTATCCTTTATCTCAAGCAGAAATTGTCAAACTTGCCTGCTGAATTTATCTTTTAATTGTAGACCTGATACCAAAGCTAAGGCAGTTAGAGAGAAGAAGCCAAGACCAAAAGATGTATTTGGTCGACCTTTACCGACTGAAGAAGAATTTGAAGTGTTGAAAAATGCCCCAAGGTAAACTTTAATTTCATGAGTTGAGTAGAGTTATTGCAACATTTAATATGTTCCTTTCCTACTGTTAATTGACCACCTGCTTGTGTTGTCTTCAGATCAGATCTATCATCTCTGCTGATCGATTGTAGTGTTTCTTCGTTTGATCTTCCAGGCTGGAGACTGGGGTGCCAGTGAGAATAAAACCATTTGCTGTTGAAGTTCGAAATGTAAGATGCGTAAGATGTGGAACTTTTGGCCACCAAAGTGGAGATCGTGAATGCCCCTTGAAAGATGTCATAATGCCCAATGAAGAGAGTCGATTAAAGAGGGATGATCCTCTCACAGCTATAATGGCACAGACAGATTCGAGTGAGGCAAGCATGACATTTCCTTTATTTTTCTCTATTTTTATCTTCCAAATGAAAGACAGTGGCATTGAAAGACTAAAACTTTCCATTCTTCAGAGAAGATAACCTATAGCGATCCACTTTAATGCATCATAACCACCAATTTGCTACATTTGCTAGGTTTACTATGGATGGTCTTCAGTAAATACTAAGTCAAGATATTCCACAGTTTGAAATACTATTAAAGAAACTTGGTGGTTGACGAATCTATAAATGTGTTTGCTCTTATTAATATATGCTTATGCTCGCCACGCTGCATTGCTTTGAATTATGTTATGATTAAGCTTCAGAAGGTTGATATAATGCGGACAGGTAGAGGAACATGTGCCCACCATACATATTTGTTTCTTTGATTCATTTGCAAGTAGTTAAACTTATCATGGATATATAGCTAAGGCATTTGTTGGTTTATCGTGTTAACTCTATATTCCGCACAAAAGATTGATCCATGACCCTTGTGCGGGCTCAAATTGCTTTTAGCTTACATAATTTCATAACGATGCTGTGCAATTCTTCTTGCATCAATTAAATAATGTGTGATTTGCTTCAGCCTATGAAGTGGGAACTGAAGCAGAAACCTGGCATGAGCCCCCCAAGGGGTGGCTTCAGACCAGATGACCCTAACCAGCAGATAGTAGCAGAGGACATATTCGATGAGTATGGAGGTATAGTTTTTTCTTTTTCCTATATGTGTGTGTGTCAAATTTGTCAATTAACTCCTCGACATTCTGCCATTCTTTTCTTTGGTTCCAGGATTTTTGGGTGAAGGCATCCCCTCACTTCTCTCCAACATCTCTGCTGGAAAATCTATGAAGCATCCCAAGCAAAAAAGCAAGAACAAGAAACGAACATCAGAAACTCATAATAGAAGCAAGAACTGGCACGATGATGGTCTGTCCTTATCATCGGATTTTGAAGTTCACAAGGAAAGCAGGAGAGGCTCCAAGAGCAGGATTGCTAACCAACTTTCAGATTCTTCCTCATCTTCAGACTCTGAAGCACGTAGGGATAGCAGGCAGCCACCACCGACAAGCAAAAATAAGAAACATAAAATGCAAGGTTCATCACCTGGTTCAGAAGGCGGTAGGGAAAGCAGGAGGCAGCATTCAGACAGAAAGCACCAGAAGCAGCATCGCCATCGAGCTTCTTTGTCATCTGACACTGAATCTGATAGCCAAAAGAGGCAGAAATCAGCATCCAAGCATAAGAAGAGACACCGTGCAAACTCGAGTACTTCGGACAGTTATGATTCTGATCACCACCATCATCATCGTCGTCGTCACAGGAACCACAGACATCATCGTCGTCAGTCACCATAAAGATGATATGGAATACCAATCAGACTGAATCCTTGTGCCATTTGAACTAAATCCATAAAGATGATCCTTGTGCCATTTGAACTAAATGGATCTGAAATTCTAAACATAGTTCGCTGGAAGGCTAAATATTGAGCATATCAGGATAAATTGATATCGAATTCGACCTGTTGATCATGTTCTCTTGAAGTTCTTGTGTTTAGCAGTCGAGAGGGAAGCTATGATCGCATAAAATTTTTTCGGAGACCCCATCAAAACTCTTAGCATAGGTTCCATTCCATTTTAATTTTCTATGCATGGAAAATGGCTGTCTAAAAGAACAATCACTTCATGTTTTGCCATGTTATTGTGAAATAGATTGCAAGTGGATGGCGTGTAAAAACTCACTATGGTACAATGTTTTATTTAAAATGTTTATTTAAAATTGTTTCTTTTTCTATAATTAAACTTTTAAAAAATAAATATGTGTTGTTATTATTATCATTATTTTGACTTCTTTAATTGCATCTGCAATGACGTGCTCCTTTCTTATGGGAAAAACTAAAATATATTTATTTTATTTTCTTTACTATTTTATTTAATTATATTCCTGTTTAAAGATCATTTCTTTCTCCGATGTTTTTGTCACTCTTTTAAAAGGACTGAAATAAACTTTTCTTCTCCATCACAACCGCCAAACCCTAATCATGTGCTCTTTAAAATATTTTTATTTATATATTTTTATTCTTTTTAATTAATTAATTTCTTTTAAAACCCGATTCTTTCATAAATATTATTTATTTAAAGAAAAATTACTCATTTTTAAAATTAATTATATTTCTTTTAAAAGATCGTTTTTTCGCTTAAAATTTCTATCCTGGCGTGGGATAAGCTTTCCTTTTATATCGCATCGCAACCTCGGAACCCTAACGTGATCTCGGCGAACGCCTCACTCCTGCTCCATCTCCGTCCGCTTTTCTTCCGTGGCCTTCGTCGGACTCCAAGGTCAGCGATCTTAACGTTGGTTATCTTCGTTTGAACTTTGTGCTTTTGGTTGGGTCGCGGAAGGCTTTTGCTCTTCTGCATTCTTCTCCGTTACCACCGCCGACCCTAACGTGCTACTCTCCGGTGGCCAGAGATCTCCCGTCGAAGACCCTTCTCTCGCCCCATCCTCCGTCCGTTTTGCTTACTTTGACCGTCCGGTACTTCGTAAAAGAAATGCTGTTCAGCAATAACAGGGTTGTTCAAGCTCACATCCTACAACTACAAAGAGAGATTGCAAGATGATGACCAGGACTTCTGATGGGGATTACCCTTACAAACCATCTATCCGAACTTTGAAATCATCATCCTCTCTCTTTAATATCATCGAAAACGTAACAACATAGTTTTTCAATAGGATAGTTAACTGCAAGAATAGAAAGTATAGTATTTGCAATTTTAAGTGGAGGTTCTTTCTCTGAATCGGCTACGGAAACAATAGATATTTCTGGGTATTGTAATCGTAATAGCTACATGATTTATGGGGAACAACTTTGGTAAGTGATTCAGTAGCCAGGAGAATTCAAATCAGAACTCACATACAATAGATATCCCCCACAGCCAAATTGCATCCTCATTTTTGTGTGATTTTCCACTTAAAAAACAGCCCGAGAGCCTAAACCAAGAAAGCTATAATCAATATTTTCTTATGAAAAGGAACCAATAAAAAAATTATAAAATACCTAAAAATATAAAAAAATTATTAATTGTATATTACAACTAGAATATTCAATTTTCAAGTAACTGGTTGCCATTTATACGTCAGCTCTCTCAATTAGGAATTTTCACTATCCTTGTATCACTAATTTTCAAGCTCACGTTCTACAAAGAGAAATTACTGACTAGGACTACCCTACACTCTTTGAAACAGAAGGTACATATGACTATGGTACCATAACCTTCTATTCTTGCCGTTGACTATTCTATTGAAAAATTATGTTGTTATGTCTCTGATGATGGTGGTGACATTTTGGCTTTTGAGGCTATGGCTGACAGGCCGAGGCTGCTACTTTTGCCAAACTCTGGGTTCTTTTTTGTTGTAAACACGATATTGAGTATAAAAATCTAGAAATGTACTTTAATTCAAAGCAAGATCATACAGAAATAAGAAACATACGGACTTTGTTAATGACCGGAGACAATTAAAGAGAGAGTATGATAATTTCAAAGTTCAGATAGATGGTTTGTCTGAGTCAATTACATGGTGATCTGATGCATTCCATGAATTGGAAGTGAACAAAGCAATGGAACTGCAAAGAAAGGTTGCTAAAGAATCCATCGAGATTGCTAAAGCTACGTGGATGTCTAATGGCATAATCCATTTTCATCGCATACTTATGGTCATCATGCTGGAATGATTCAGGTATTACTTTTCTGCTGCATAAACTTTTTATCTTTTACTTACTTTACCATGTATTGCTGCATATAAATTAGTTCAGTATTTTATAATTACTTGTAGTTTAACCTTATCTCATCTGTTCGAATATGAATTTACTCTTTTGTGCTTTACTTGGAGTGGATTGGATCTGATATGAATTGGGTACACTGGTTAATCTTTTGAGTGTAGGGTTCCAAGCTGGGCACTGAACTTTTGTTTTTTCAGTTAGATAATGGCAATTCATTAGTTGCATGAATTTTGTGTTTCAAATCTCTAGCCGTGTCGGTTGCCACAAGCCAAAATTTTCATTTGGCTTGCTAATTGACGTGTGAGAAGCTCTAATACCCCAATACTTGATCTAGCAACTCATATTGTTCCTCCATCATCATCAGCATCTTCTATGAATCCTTAACATGAGCCCGAGCTTCCTCTAACGTTTGTTCATGGCCCTTCCCCAAGTTTCTTGACCCTTTATCATCTTCCATCATTCATCAGTGACCATTCCCCAGGTCTAAGTATCTTCCACCTTTGGTATGTGATTCTTTGCTAAGCTCAACTATCTTTCTACTACCTAAAACTCTCAAGCGACTGTGAGGGAGTATCCACACCCTCCCCCCTTTTCCCATTTCTCCTTCTCCTCCTTGGAGCGGTTGACACCGTCCTTCGCAGAACAACAATGTTTTGAAACAATAAACAATATGGTTCTGGTCTTTGGCGAAAACTCCAGATGGCTAGATAGAAACAATAAACAATATATAATCAACCTACTTCGACAATTTTAGTTGCTGGGATTCAGTCACAGGTAACAATCAAGTTTGAAACGTTCGTTGATTGAACTTCCCTACAAGTATTTGTTAGGGGTATGGATCTTGGTGTTCAACACCCTTTTTTCTTTATTTTTTTTTTAATTTTCTATTTTCTTAATGAATCATAAGTATAGGTAGAGGGTACTATCTTTGTTTACTGCTAACATGGTATTGCCAAACACAATGTCAATGTCTATTCTGGTTGTCTACTCTCTTGATTCCAATAATTGCTACTCTCTACATAATCCAAAAATTGAAAATCTGTTTATGTTCTAGGTAATCGAAGCATTATAAAGAGGCTGCGTCTCTAGATTTCACAGGCATCAATATGCGTCTGCCTATGCTGGTCTATGTTTCTTGTGAGAAGCACCCAGAGTATGAACACAACAAAAAGGCCGGAACCTTGAATGCGCTTCTTTGTGCCTCTGCAGTTATGTCGAATGGTCCTTTCATTCTCGACCTGGACTGTAATAAGTATATCGATAACTCACATTTTATCCGAGAAGGCATATGTTTCATGATGGACCAAGATGGTGATCGGCTTTGCTATGTTCAATTTCCTCAGTTTTGACCCCTCTGATCGTCATGTCAGCAACAATACAATCTTCTTTGGTGTGAACATGCGAGCACCTGATGGACTCCAAGGTCCAGTTTATGTTGGTACTGGTTGCCTCTTCCGACGAATTGCCCTTTATGGCTTTGATCCTCCTAGGTCCAAAGCATCACGCTGGTTGCTGCAGCGCTGGTGGGAGATTATAAGGATGATGAAATGGCCCATGTCCACCTTCTCTCAAAAATTTGGAAATCCATCTTTTCTCATCGATTCCATGCCAGCTGCTGAGCCTCTTGCTGATCATCCTGCCGTCAAGTATGATCGTCAGCCTCTTCCTAGGGAACTTCTTGATGCATCTGCTGTTCTTGAAGCTCTCAGTGTCATTTCAAGCTGGTATGAAGATAAGACTGAACATGTTGTCACTGGCTATAGGATGCATAATAGAGGTTGGCAGTCTGTATATTGTGTAACCAAGCCTGATGCCTTCCGCCGGACAGCTCCAATGAACTTAATAGATAGGCTCTGTCGAGATCTTCTCCCCTTACAATGCAAGAATGAAGATTCTTCAGAGGGTTGCATATCTCAATGTCGGAAATCTACCCATTCACGTCCATCTTCATCTTTGTCTATTGCTTCCTACCAGCGCTATCGCTGTTTGCAGGGCAGCTCATCGTGCAGACCCTCAATGGGACAAGTGTTCTGGCATCACGTTCATTGATTGGTGGTGAAATGAGCAGTTCTGGCTGATCGAAGGAACCAATGCCCACCTTCCCGCTCTGGTCCAGGGGTTGCTGCTCCCACAGTGGAGCAACTTGTTGGGTTCTGTTTTCTTCAGCTTCTGGGTGTAGACAAAGAGGGAGGATTCCGACGATTGTTATTTTGTGGTGCGGTTTCCTTTCAATTGGTACATCGGTTCTTTGTGTTGCAATCGATCAATCAATCATCTGGCATTAGCTTCCAAATCGGAGGCTCCCTCAGTTTCCCTTGATTCAGTATAATTTGCAAATTTTTTTTTCTATTGGGCAATAATGCTGCGTGTTCTGTGGGAGCTTGACATGCAAACATTGGAGCAATAGTATTTTCTTTTTTCCTGAGACTCTGTGAAGGTAATAGTACTGCCAGAATGTTTTGAAAAACTAAATTAGTTTAAAAAGAACCAAAATATAATATCTGTAATATTCTCAAGTTTACGTCAAGCTAAGTAGCTTTGACAAGGTACCTGCAATTGGAATTTTCAATTTGAGTTGGTCTGTCGTTAAGCAATTTAAACAGATTAGATTCAATCCAGTGAAGAAAACTAAAACCAGCTTATGAGGTTTCACAAGTAGATGAACAAACAAATGAATACTGGTTCGACCAAACAACTTTTGATGCATTCTTTTTTTTTTACATCCCATCTTCCTAAGTCCTTTCGAATGAATCAAAAGCAAATATGATTACCAAAGAACCACTAGCATCACTTTATCGCAGCACTATCTTTAACATGAGCACAGTGAGAATATGGCAAGAATTGAATACAACATGGGCATGGAGTTTTAGAAAAAGCAAGGCATATAGAAAACTAGAGCAAAGATCAGCCGACAATTTCATCATAAAACAATCCACAACATACAGTTTCACTATCCAGAAGGTCATTCTAATCATAAAACATCTGCAACATACCTTAAACGATTTTCAGTAGCAAAGGCGGTGCATAACAAAGAGCTATATAAGGAAATTTACATGGCATATGATACACAAAAGCTCATCTTCTCACCTTCTGCAGCCTCGAGGATGAGAAGAGGTAATTACTACCTATGACTATGCTGACTATGCCCATAAAATCTGAAAAATATGTACTTGCGCGTCTTATGGAATCATCGGATGTCGTTATCTGTCGTTAGTTTTACCAAAGAGGGTGCTTTCTTCAGGTTCTTATTGGCGGCGTCTTTGTTGGCAGTGATCTTTCCAACCTTCTTTGTTGGTTTTTTCTGTGATGAGACGAAACTATGCATAGTTTGATGGCCACGCTTTTGCTTCGCAGACACAATCTCATTTACAGCCTTCTGAAGAGCATCCTTTGCAACAGTATAAAATTCAGCAGATGTCGCACCCTCTCTTGCACATCTCATGGCGTCACGGGATAAATCGTTATACCGTGTTATAGAAGGGTCCTCCGTGTTTGCTCTAAGTTCAACACCGTGATCATCCAACAAAGAACCACTCTTGGCATGCTTCGTCCACCTCTTTAAGATGTAATGGTTAGGCAATGCACGAACACCATTGACTATAAAAACTCTTAGAGCATGTCTACACAATATCCCAGAAGACTTGAACATGGAACAGCTGCAATGCGCTTTGTTCCTAGAGGCATCAAAATCAACAGTGTATAATTTGTCACCTTCCTCATTTCTTGTTACTCTATAGCTGCTTATTGGCCCGTCATCTATCTTGTCCACGTGATAACCCAAAGATTCAACAAATTCTTCCTGGAACCTGTCGAAAATAGTTCTTGTGTAGATACCAGCAGCCTGCTTTTCCATTGGTGAGGCGGTTCTCAGAAATGGCTTCTCAAACAATGTAATAAACTCTGCTTGTGCTTCTTTTTCATATTGAGTCGCGAGGGTCTGAGCCAATTGCCTAACTGCCACCCGTAAAGGAGTTTTCATTGTAAAATATTTTTCAATAACTTTGTCTAAAATCTCGTATCTTCTAGACCCTTGGATTTCTGCTAAAAATGTTTGCTTCGTTAATACAGGGACCCATTGATGGCGGATAGTGTACAATGATTGCATATAAGTATTATCCTTCAGGCCATACCTATTTATTATGGCATCCCAACATGACTCAAATGATTCAACTGTTTCACACTCGTCGATGCATACTCTAAGTTCGCTTTCAAAAGGGACATGCCCTGAGAATAAATCAGGCAATTCTTCCTGGATCGAGCTTAAGACATTCACCTTGCAAAAACAATGGCAAGTTTGTGGTAATACCTTAGCAACTGCCGATGAAAATGTCCTATTTAGTTCAGTAACCAATGAGACAGGAGGCATTGCTGGCATTGCTGCAAGCCACTGCTCCAAGAGCCAAGTAAGTGATGCCTCAGTTTCATCTACAAGCAGAGCACATCCAAATATAATCGGCTGAAGATGATGATTCACGCCTGTGAACATAACAATGGGAATCAACTCCTTCTCATTTCTGTACATAGTCTCAAATCTGACAGCATCACCAAAGTGGTAGTAAGCCATTCGAGCTTTGGAGTCGGCCCAAAAGATGTTGGTCATGCAGTTATTATTCTCAATCTGTACTGAATAATAAAAGGCAGGGTTCTCTAATTGTGTTTTCTTGAAATATTCAAGCAGATTTTGCACATCTTCTGGACCCAAATCATTGTAATGAATCTCTCTAGGGTATTGTGAGTCTTGACCGTTCAATAGAAGATTGCGAGTATCAGAAAAGTTTTTAGCAATGACAAGTATTTCTCCTTGTGAACGAACACATCGAACCTTGCTTGGTGGAGAAGGCTTCAGCTCATGATTATGCTCCAGTATAAGTTTCGAAACCATCCAAACGTCACCATCCTTCCGTATTATCTCAAATAATGCATCACAACCTTCTTTTGATAGATCTTGAATCTGTACCCTCTTGTTGTCGTCATTACCGTTATCCCTTCCAGAATGGTAGCGGTGCTTCGAACAAACAAGTTTCAACATTTTGAGGGATTCATCATGCAATGAACGGCGCGATTGTCGAACACGAGCCTCAAATCCCAAGCGGCTTGCATAAGCATAATAAAATGTCTTGGCAATCTCAAGAGATTCAAATTCCATACCGATATAGGGATCCATCATCGTATCTCCTTCTGTAGCAATGTAATGCACTCTGCTTGGCATTCCAACTTCATGATTGTGCTCTTTCACGAGCTTTGTCACCACCCACCTTTCATCTCCTCTTCTAATCACCTCGAGCATAGCCTTACATCCTTCTCGAATTGATGCAGCTCGTTTCCTCGTCTTCTTGCCAACAATAATACGTTTCTCTCTGCTGAACCCTTCTCTTGAGCACACAAACCGCAGCATTATGACAGATTCATTGCATTTTGAACGCCGTGACCTAGCGACGCGTACAGAGAAGCCTATACGTCCAGCATAAGCTATATAGAAAGTCTTTGCAGCCTCACCAGACTCGAACTCCATCCCAACAAAAGGTTCTAGTCTTGGATCAGCTTCCACCGCAAAAAGCTCTCTTCGAACGGACTGCTCCAACAGCTCCAAAGGCTGTTGCTGCTGTTGATGCTGCTGAGGCGGCTGCGGCTGCTCTATATGGTGGTGGTGATGCTGACTAACAAGGTGATGCTCAGTCTCTACAACATGCACTTGAGGACTTACGCCCAATGTCGTCCAGAAGTTAATGCTATCATCCTCGATGTTCACTTGGTGTTCTATCAATCCATTGTCACCGTGGGGATTACCATTCATCATCCTGGATCATGCTCAAGAATTTCAAGAAAAGAAACACGATTCTTTTAAAAGTAAAGAAGCAGAAACACATAGATCGATGAAAAGCTAGCAACTTTAGCTCAAATCAAAAGAAAAAAAAAACGTTCTTTTCCTAACTCAATCCACCGGTACCTGAAGACAACCCCAAATCCAACAACAGGCACACTAATAACAACCTTTCCCACGCGCAATTCACTGATACCTGAAGGAAAACATCAAATCGAACTAAGACACAACAAGAAACAAACTTTCCCACCTCCGGTCCACTGATACCTAAAGAAAAACATCAAATCGAATAAACGACAGGCCAAAAGTCAATCTTCCCGGCATTCAATCAACCGAAGACTGAAGAACATTACAAAAAATCTCATAAGTAAACGCAAGAGCAAGAAAAAACAGCTAAATATCGACAAACTTCGAAGGAACCCTAAAGATGGCAGAAGTGCCTGGGGAAATCGAACCTAATGGAAGAGACAGATCGAACGACGAGGAGGGGGCGCTTACTTGCTGCTACGGCGGTGACTTCGTAGCTCCAGTTATATCGCCGATCTCTTCTCTGCCTCTCCCGCCGTCCCGCGGGTGGTGCGAGGATACCCTAATCTCACCGCATCGGAGCGCAACGATAAGAGGGAAAAATAAAATTAATTAATTAATTAATTAAAAAATACATATAAAAGACTCGCCCTTATCCGTGTACGGGTTCGGACCGGTTTGGTGGTCCTAACAGAAACAAAACCAGGTAGGTTTGCTAGGAATTTTGTTATTTTATTTTATTTTAATTTTTTACTGTAATTTATCAAAGCACTCACTCATTTCTAAAATAGCCCTAAGCCAACCGCCACATAGAGATATGATAAATGATATACTGCGCCATCCCGTGAGCGACATAGTCGACCCCGCCGTTGCCGCCGCCCCCGCCGCACCGTCCGGCCACTGCCGACCACCGCCCCGGGCCCGATCGATGCATCGCTCGCCGGCGCTTCGGCCGACATTGGATTCCGACCGGATTGTGATCGGAATCCGGCGCAATTTGGCCAGAATGCGGTCGGCAGTGGCACGCGTCGGATTCCGACTAAATTACGGTTGGATTCTGGCCAAATCGCGGTCGGATTCTGGCCAAATCGCGATCGGAGACCGGCCGAAGAAGGATCGGCGTGAGTGGCGCGCGCCGTTTCTGATCAAATTGCGTTGGATTCTGGCCACAATTCGACCGGAATCCGACGTCGGCCGACGCACCGGTGAGCGGCACGTCGATCGTGACTGGGGCGGTGGCCGGACGGCGCGACGAGGACGGCGGCAGCGGCGAAAGTCGGGGCGGAACACTGTGTATTCTTACATTTGGACGGTCAGATCTGATGCGCGATCGCATGATGGACGTGGATCCCGTGTCGCTCACGGGCACGTAGGAAATCATCGCGCAGTATATCAAATATATATGGAGAGATATGGCGATGGTTTAAAGATTAGACCGGGTTCGCCTTAGGAAAATTTTCAAATTGAACCGATTGTCTGAAATTTCAACTAGGATTAGGCACAAAACTCGAGTCTGCTTTACCGATCGTCCAGATAATTTGGCCGACTGGAAACCGGTTTGCGGAATGAACCGCAGCAAGATTCCCTCGGTTTACTAGCTCGAACCGGTTCCGGTTTGATCAGAAGGAGATTAGCAAAAATTATTACATAAATTGGTTGATTAAGATTTAATGATAATCATAATAATTGCACAAAAATGCTGAAGCAATTTACAATTAAAAATTTTAAACTAAGAACAAACAACTTCAATATGATTGAATCTTTTTACTGAAAAAAAGGAAAAATGCTTTAAAATATAATTAATTCTACATACCAATCAAAGTCAACCAATGAATTATTTATATTGATATCTCAAAATAAAAGAAAACCACAGCTTTCAGCATCATTCGAAGCAAATTGTGTATGAATCATTGTACAACATCCTCTACAAAACCAAGGACACTATCTATACAGAGTAACAATCTTGGGGATTGAATTTTCTTTCTTTAACCTTGTGATCATAACAAGGAGCCGCAACCCGATCAAGTCAGATGTCGTCCAGGCACCTGGGACTCCTTCAGGGCTGACACTAGCCAGTCGAGTCCCTCGTACAGACCGTCTCCGCTAAGGGCACAGGTTCCCTGCGCGTGCCAAATTCGGCTCTTCAGATCATGGAGACCCAACCCTTCAGCCACTTCCATTGGAGTCATCGCGCCTCTCTGAATGAGAAAATGAAGTTAACATGTAAATTGCAGTATAATCCATGGAGAAAGTGCATGTAACACGAAAAGATTATCGAGAAGTTATGATGTAATTGGACAACCATAATAAGAAGGTTTCACTGAGCTTAAGACACAACAAGAAGCAAAACCAGGATGAGGATGTGATCTTCTGGTACAGCACTGAATACAGCATCTACCTAGAAGATTGTCAATCTACATTATCTTCGCATAGACGAATATAAAAATAGCTCAGAAAAGAACAACCACAACAAAGTGGCTTTTGGCACAGAGGTTGATCTGTAGAAAACATTGAAAGGAAGAGCTGGAAGGAGAATTTCAATGATTTTTATGAGATCTGAATGTAGAATTAAGAAAAGAATATAGTCAAGAGATACAAGAGTTCAAAATCCCAAACTCTACAGATACCCATGAAGTACATAAGCATATGGAGAAGGAAAATGAGGATACATTGAGATAGTTAAGATGAAAGTACTAAAATGTTAAAAAGAGTCAATAAGATATGATCTCTCTTTACGCCAAGGAAATACTGCTCAAGAGAAAAGAGTCGAGTTAATAGATCATTGCTCGAGAATCGCTGAACAAGCACTTGATGAGGAAGAATGTTGGCAAGCAGGATAGCTGCCATAAATTATTCAGCCATTGAGCATCCAATAAGGTAATACAAGTTGTGCCTTTGGTTATTTCGTAAGAGACCTTCATATATTGTCCATATACAAATTGATTGTATAATCTTCACATGCTCGAACTTTTTTTCCTCTTTTTTGTGCATTTTTCACATGGAAGAAGTCCCACTTTTTGTCAACAAAAATAAACATGGATGTTCGTAACTCGTAATAGAAATAAGCTGTATAAATTAAGGATGATATGATGGAAATCAGATTGCCTGCGTACCAAGTCTTGCTTGTTAGCAAAAACCAATATAACACTGTTCAACATGAATGGATCTCGGATGATAGTCTGAAAGAAACCATTTATCAGAATTTAACAAAGGTAAAAAAAAAAGAAGAAGAAGAAGCTAAATCATGATATCCTCGATCCTTACACTCCATACCTGAAATTCTTCTTTGGCCTTTCCAATCCTTTCTCTATCCAAAGAATCCACAACATAGATCTGAAAGCAAAAACAACAATAGAATTATTAGTGATTACTCAATGTAAAGCAAATCTGTGATTCAACAGATGGTTAATATATGAAACAAGAAAAAAAATTGAAACTAAAGGTTCATTAATCATAACAAAAGTTTGAGAAAGAATCTTGATATCCTGCTAATGTTGATCATTTATGCCAAAATGCCCTCCAAATACCCCTCTCCATTAACAAATGAATAATTTAGGTGGTAATTTAGAAGGGTAAAATAGGTATTTTAGTTTTAAATAAGAAGCATTTTAACAACACAATGAAAACCTTGCTAGGCGTTTTAATATTAACCAAACCTCAGAGGGAATTTTGATAAAAGCTAGTAAACCTTGGGAGCATTTTAAAAAATACCCAATTTTTTATGATCCTCCTCGATACCATATGCCTTCACTCTAATTGATCCAACTCTACTAATTATAGAATCTATAGTTGCCTTTGAACATGTCCTTATAATTTAACTTATTCCTCTCATTTTATCGTCTATTGGATGCACACCAAATTGCCATTGGCATTATTATTTCGAATCGTCGACAATATGCATAAAAAAGGTGGATGATAAAAAAATACTTTAGCAAGTTGGATCGAACTAGTGCTCCAAACAAGCAAAAGTAGGATCAATTTCAACACTCAAAATTGTCAGATATCTCAATATTAATGAACACTAAACCAGTACCACTTATAAATACTAAAACTAGAACATGAAGAATGACAAATTACCAGTGCATCAGTGTTGCTAAAGTAGTGCCTCCATAAGGGTCTCAATTTTTCCTGTCCTCCGACATCCCACACTGTAAATACTACATTCTTATATTGGACCTTCTCCACATTGAAGCCTGGGAATAGATAAAAGACATTTAACATCAACAATGAAATAGAGGACATAAACACTCTCCAATTATATCTTCTAAATTAAGTACATAGCGAACAAAGAGAAGAAGGATCATATTAATATCATCACTATGAAGTAGAACAAAACATAGTAGGAAGACCCAAATATCATAGGCAAATAAATAATACATGAAGAGAACCATATGAAGCAAGAGATCTTTTACATCAAAGGACAAAGATGTAGCACAAGCAAAGATACAAGTAATAAAGTTAGCAAACATATCTATCAGCAATATATTGTAATTACTAATATGGTATCAATTTTAACCATGGAAATTTATCAGAAAATAATGAGTGGGGTGAAGGGCGATATAGGATCCATTTATCCAGCCTCATCTAAGTTAAAATATAAGGTCAAAAAGAAGATGATAAAGAGGAAAGAATAAAAGAGGATCAAGTTATGAAGCAATACCTCGCATAAGTTCAAGAGATAGTTCAAGATGAATATGAACTTCCACTTAGTATTGATTTATTTACATCTATGCAGATGGCAAAATGACTTCAAGTAAAACAATTTCTTCCCGTGCTAGACACGTATATTCAAAAGTGGATAGGACTGGATGGTTCAACCAGTTAAACTAGGAACTGGAAGAGAAGACTTTGAAACCATAAAGTTTGAGTAGCGGGGAGATCCTGGTAGAACTGGACTTTTGCCCAGTTCAACCTGAAAAGTAGGAAATTACCAGTCTGCAATCCAGTTTCATAAACACTTTGATAGACTACTAATCCCGCCTAACTTCCATCAATATGAATGATACAAACACAGATCTTTTACTCATTGCTTCTTGGTTAATTGTAAAAAGAAAAATGATATCATAAGTTTATGCAGACTGCCTATTACATATAACAGTGAAAGACGACTTACCGATAGTTGGGACCGTTGACAAAACTTCTCCAATGTGCAACTTGTACAAAATGGTTGTCTTACCAGCTGCATCCAATCCAAGCATAGCAACCTGCAAGTGTAGATTCAGAAAGTCACAGATATTCTCCATGCCGAATTGCTGATTCATCAAATGAACACACATGAAAAGAATCATGTATGATGTCAGATTCCATGTGCAATCAGAACTAACAAAGCAATACCTACTGAAAGAGGGGGATAACGGATGAAGTCATTTTACTTATCCATCTTACGAACTAGGAAATTTTATCATGCTTCAATTTTTCAAAAGCACAGTTTTCGTAGTAAATATATCATCACTTCTTTTGGGCACAAGGAGCCATGGCACGGCCTAATTTATGAATGCAGTTGATTAATTACCATTACAATCTTCCTCATTTCTATAAGAGCAGTCTCCTCTCTACTTAACTCTAACCATAAACGACGGTGTTCAGGACACCAAATTGTTATACTGAAGTCTCCTTGCTACCCTAGCTAACCAGTCAGCTTCTCCATCATCTGCAATTGATCCTCAGCTGCCAATCCTTCCCCCTCTGAACCTTGATATGTTCGACGAGGTTGCGGCGGGCTTGTGGGCACCTTCTGGCTCCGTTCAAGATTCCACAAGCTGTCAAGCTGATATATCAATATAAATCACAGGACAGGTTTCTCTAAAGTCTAAACTGATGGAAAATATGGATTATATCACTCTACGCAAGCTTCTGTGTATTCTTGAAGTAGCTTAAAGCCTACATATATTGCTAAATAATTGGATTTGGCTACGATAGATCATGTGCATTTCTATGCATACCCTTTTGCCTTCTCCAAAATCTGTATCGAAAATCTGTTTACTCGGCCGTAAAACATCTTCCAAGTTATCACGTTTCTAAGTATCTAGCAGAAAATCGAATCTTGCTAACCCTACCAATCACATAGAACTAAAATAGACTACGCACTCATGAATCATTTGCCTGGACAACGAAAGCTCCGATTTTTAAGATCAAAAGAGACGGAAGAGAGACCCTCATTTCGACGGGACCGAAGAATCTGTCGAAGAGCTTGCGGAAGGCTTGTCCCATGGAACGACTTGCAGCTCTTTTCCTCCTCTTCTTCCTCCCCCTGGAGAGATTCGCGTAGCTCGAAAAGTCTCGATTGGGTACCTGACTGGCGATGGCGAAGAAACCGAAGCCTTGGAAGCAGCCAGTGGGATTACACTACAGAGGAAAAGGAGGGCGGTGGTGGGACATGGATGGGTGGGTGGTTGACTTCGCCGGAGAGGAGTGGTGGGCTCGCGTTGGGTGCCCTAGAAGTTAGCTGAGAGGAGGTCCCTGCGTTCGCAGGTCTCTCAAATTTATTTTTTTTTTTTAATTAGTTTTATTTAATAGAAGTGATTATTTTTTTGAAATAACTTACAAAATTATAAAAAACTATAAATTTAAGCCTCTATTTTTTATTATTATAATTATTAACTTTCATGTTGTCTATTCGACTTACATTTTGAGATTTTGACTATTCTTTTTGGCCTTATTTCGTATTAAATTGTTAGAAAATTAAAAATATAAATATAAAATTAGAATAATTTTATTAATCATATTATATTGCTTAAAACAATTAATCACTCTAACACTAGTCTTACTTACGCTATCTTATTATATATAAGCAATTAAATTAATCGATATTACTAAATTTATTTATTTTTTTTTTATATTTTTATTTATACATAATTTTTTTTTATAATTTTAATAAGAGTTATAAATATTATTTGTTACTAACGGACACACCCAATTTGCTCATCTACGTTTAATTGGTTTACAGCTGCATGATTGCTGGTGTATTTAACGGGTGGCTAAGGGTTCGGTACGTTTATCCACTTTGCTTATCGTCTTCCTACGTGGCAGCCACTAGAGACCACCACGCTTTTTTACGATAAAAAACATAAAAGCATCTAGACCGCATACAAAATTATCTGCGATCGTCAATATGACCGTCGGAGCTATCCACGATCAGGTGAATCACGCATCATCAGAGGATCGGACGGTTAGAAGAAATCTCCGCAGGAGAGGCAATGAATTCACCCATTTGGATTCGTTGTGTTTCGTAGGACCCAAAGCTCGCGACGGGTTATTTCGTTTCCTTCGCCTACTTCGCCGGAGGCGTCGCCTGCTGCCTGCAGCATCGATGCCCCTTCCCTCGCGGAATCGATCTCTGCAACTCGATGCGTTTCTTCAAGTGGATCGTGGTGGTCGGAAGTTCGTTTCCTTCTGTGAATTTGTTTTCTCTGTTGGATCTTCGTGGAAACTTTAGGGATAGGTTTTGTTGATGCGATTTTTGTGTCGTTTCATTGACTAGTTTGTTCTAGCGATGAAAAGATTAATCTTTGAATGGTCGGGAGACGAAATGCTAGCGGTGGTTTGGTCGTCGCGGTTTGGTTGGATTGATGATTGCATGGGCTCTTGGTAAGCTTTATTTGGAGTTTGTGTCGGCATGGGAGTCGATTACTACAACGTACTGGAGGTTGGTAGGAGCGCCAGCGATGAGGAAATCAAGAAATCTTACCGGAAGCTGGCGATTCGGTGGCACCCGGACAAGAACCCTAACGAAAAGGCGGCCGCCGAGGCCAAGTTCAAAGAGATTGCTGAAGCCTATGATGTAAGATTCATCTTTTACTATACTCGTTCTTCTTTTTTCCATTGTGACATTTGGTTTTTGTTCTCATGTTAACTCGTGGGGGTTTATTCTAGTGTTTATGTTTTGGTTTCGATGATAATACTATCAGTCAATTTCCACATTTCGGATTCCCAAAGGTGAGTGCGACTTGGGTGAGAAGTTATTCTTTTTGCATCTGGTTGGAAGTCATCGAATTCCAAACTTGTTTGACACACATGTTTGAGAGGAACAGCTATGCCACATCCTAAGACTATGCCAACTCCACGATATTGTTCATAGTATTGGGGCAACTGTATAGAATGGGGCATCCAAACAGTCTAGATGGGGATTGTACCTTTATCTTCTTCCATGCTGAATGTTGGATGAACTAATTCAAATCAAACTAACTTCTCCAAAGTGAAATTCTTTGGATCTAATCTTCTATTGCTGATGAACTTTCCCTCAAAATACCTAGATCTCCCACTTTCAATCAAAAAAATATCCTGCTATGAATGGATGAAGTTTAACAATATGAATGTTCACTTTGAAATACATTTTTCCGCTTGCTAGCATAGTCATACTAGTCGACAGTGTTCTTAGATGGATGAAGTTAGATTCTTTCTCGTTTTCTAGTAAAGTTGTTGGATAATTACTACAAATCAATGTCAAGTTGTCTGATCCTAAATTTCTAAAGCAAAAGCAGAAATCAGACTAGGAGTCTTGCACAACATGGCTTTTCTGACCAGCTGATGGTGGACAATCACAAAAGAGACCTACAATAAAGACATACTATGGACCACTACTAACCTAAATAACCAGTATTGGACTCTATGGACTCATGCACAAAAGAAGCATTAGCTACTCTGAATTCTCAGTAGTCACTATTATGTCAGAAAACTGGTCAAAAATGTCATCACGTGGAAATGAGGTATTAGTAAGAAGGTAGCCATTTGCCAGGGCAGATGGAAGAATGACAATGTATACTTCCTAGTTCCTTCCAAGTTCTTTATAATTTATGCACCAACAATAAGAATTTAAGCTTCTCATTCTTCTCCATAAGAGCATCAACCTTCCACTGAGGAGGACCTGCTTACATGATCAATAAGCAACTTTGATACATTCTCCTTTCATAGAACGAGTAGTGGGATATCAGTATGGTGTCATCAGAGTTTGCTGTGCTAACATATTGTGGATAATGACCCCTCCTAAGATTGGATCCTCAGATTGTGATTATGGATAATTCTAAATTTCTAATGAGCAAGATGCACATAACATAATTTGTACACAAGAATGGGATTATACTTGCAATTTGTATGTTGCAGGAATTTCTGTAAAATCAATGTTTGTGTCTATTTGAATGTCAATTTGCTACCTTTGGCAGGCAATGGATCCACAATTAAGAATAACTCTCTAGGTCGACTGCTTTCTTTAGAACTTCTACTTGCCGACACTCAACTAACGGTCAACACCCTTGATGCCAAACGACTTTGAGGATCTTTTATTTGGATGGATTTGGGATATTTGGTTAGGCTGTATTTCTTATTGTGGACAATCAGCTAACTTGACATTCTCAATAGAACACGATTACATACTTATATCTATAGACCCTTGTACATGACCGCCCATAATTCTTTTATATTCATGTCAGTATATAGGAAGGCCACTGCCCTTCTTTCCCTTGAGGAAAGACAAACATATTTACAGTGAAGAGTCAACTCAAGGCAAGTGCAACCATCAGCCAAAAATTAGCTCTGCCCTTGGCTAATATTCTTGAAGAATTAAGATTATCATCATTAGCCTAAGACCTGTATCTTTTATAGAACACTTGATTGGTTAGGTATTCTTTGTTGATTTTGATTAAAATTTTTCTTGAGCCCATAAAACGTGAAGTAAATAGGTTAGGCATTCTTGATTTGTAATGAAGCAATTAATATTTAGTAAATAAATTGCGAAGTACCAAACCTTATATTGAAATTTCTAACATAGTTGCTGGCAAGTCAAAAGGTACAGGTAACAGAGATTATGTTGTGAATGACCTTACTTCTTGTGACTTATTCCAGGTAATCAGTGATCCAAAAAAACGGACGATATATGATCAATATGGAGAAAAGGGCTTGAATGCCTCTTGTGACTCACAAAATGGACCCTCTTACGGATCAAGTGGTTCTAGTACTTTCTGTTTCAACCCTCGAGACGCGGAGGACATTTTTTCTGATTTCTTTGGGAGCAATCCTTTTGGTTTTGAGAACTTAAATCGTTCAAAATCAACAAGCTTTCAGACAGATGGTAGTGGCACTTTTGGTGGTTCTGCAAACACCTTCAAGCCTAAGACTGAGGGAGCTGCTACTAGTACTCGTTTAAGGAAAGCGCCTGCTGTAGAGCGAAAGATAGCATGCAACCTTGAGGAACTCTATACCGGTACAAAGAGGAAGATGAAGATCTCCAGAGAAGTCAGAACTCCTAATGGGTAGAAAACTTTCCCCCTCTTTTACAACTTGGCATTAACTGAATAGTTCAATGGAATATTACTGTCTAGATTCACATTGTAGATCAAGAAAGCAATCTGATCATATGGATGGTTCCTGTCTGATAGCATGCCTAATTTTAGACTGTGATAGGCCATTGGAGAAGCTCTACACAATGATGCCCATGCATTTAATGTTTGACATTATTTACTAGACATCTCGTAAATTTGTACTTATTGTGCATGAGAACTTGTTTGGCAACCAGTGATATTGCTAGCTGGTGGTTTAAGAAATCTATCCCATCACCTCACCAAATGCTCTTGTTTATTCTTGGCCAGTGCCCCCTCTATAAAATGCTCAAACCTAGTGCTTCAGGGTGAGGTTCTCAGATGCCATTTTGCTAGAACTGGAGAGCACCATATACATGTAGGTAGATCAAAAATCATATGGATGCAAATCTATTACCAATATTTCTACTATGTATTCTCTATCTGCGGATAATTTTTTCCTCCATTTTTCTAAGGGGATTAGATCCTGTGTTTCTCTCCCTGTTATAGTGTAGAGTGTATTTATATGTCAATTTTCTTCCACTTGTATACTTGAAATATGCTTTCAATTTGATCGCATTGGTATACCGAATATACCCCAATGATACTCTTTACAGCCTGTTGATCCATAAGGACATTTTGATAGATCTTCTCCTCATTCAGTTTTCTAATCCTTTCCTGTTCCTGTTCATGCAATACAGGCAAACAGTAGCAGAACATGAAATACTGACAATCGAAGTGACGCCCGGGTGGAGAAAAGGCACAAAAGTAACATTTCCAGAGAAAGGGAATGAAGAACTGAACCAAATTCCTGCAGACCTAGTCTTTATCATCGACGAGAAGCCTCATGAAGTTTACAAGAGGGAGGGCAACGATCTTGTTGTTCATCAAAAGATCTCACTGGTCGATGCACTAGCAGGGACTACAATAAACCTCGTAACCCTTGATGGGCGTAATTTGGTGATTGACATGACTGATGTAATCAAGCCTAACTATGAATTTGTGATTGAAAATGAAGGAATGCCCATTGCACGAGAGCCTGGCAAGAAGGGGAAGCTGATCATCAAGTTCGATGTGAAGTTTCCTTCCAGGTTGACACCAGAGCAGCGTGCAGGGATTAGAAGCATCTTTGGATAATCAAGGTGCAAATTGCTCTACCTCAGTTCCCTTGTCAGATTATCATTATTATTATTGTAATTTTGTTTTTCTCTGCTATTATGATTTAAGCAATTACTTTTCTTTATAACCTGTAATATCTGCATCATGATGCCTGTCTACTTTTCATTCTCATGTTGCATTTTGGAATTCTTTACTGAAGAGTTTTGAACCCAATTGCTGTAATTTTATGAACACATTGAAGTATCAACATGAGCATAGTTTAAGTACTGAGATTTATGCCTTGATGCTGTTTGATTGATGTGGCACAAGTTGGTTAACAGATGGCTGTTTGATTAACAAAGACAATAGGACACCAACAATAGAGATTATTTTCACTCTACATACAAAGTCATAATCATACAAATTTGGCCTTAAATTTTCATTGTGTAGTATCTTCCTAACTTCTCTAAATTTTCCGGTGCTTTCACCAAAGAGGGACAATTTTATGAGAATTCAAGTTTGCCATGAAACTTGATTTCCATTATACATAACGGCAGAACAAGCAATCACATTCTTAATCATCAGGACTTAAATTGTCAACCAGAGAATCTGGAGTTAGATTATACATTAGATACAAAGATACTATGCACAAAAAAATTTGCGCCAAGAGAGGGAGATTGAGTCAATCATTCCTGCTGGATAACTGCTGAGCTCATCTCTGTCGTGCTATAGAAGGAATCTTCCATGTAAATAATATTCTCATCCTTCTCATCGGCCCACTTAAGCACTTCTCGCATGTACTTGAAGGCTTCGTCCACCGAAGGGCGGTCTCGTGCCTGTGTTTGCCAAACAAACAGTTTTTGATTGGTGAGGGAGTAGTAGAGATCCTTAAACTTGATGGCGATGTAATAGTAAGCCTGCTGCGCTAGATTCTGGTTGCTCTGGTGGGTCCTCAATGGGGAGAACCCACTGAACCACTCGCAGGAAGACAAGGGCACGCGGTTTATCTTCTCTACGAACAAGTCATACTTGTTGAGCACGAGGACGAATGGGGTATTGTGGAAGCACATGTGCCTGGTTAAAATAACCTTGAGTCACTTGATGATATATAACAAACTCAAATATGGGATAGAAGCATTACTTTTCAATGCGATTGGGAGAAACAAGTAGTTCTTAACTCTAGATGCATATATAAACAAGAGATGCATTCATGAAAGTGATTGCGTAATGATTAACACCAAAATTATCAAGAAAGTGAAGACAGACCTGACTGTGGCCTCAAACAACTCCTTGCTTTGCACCATCTTATTCTGCAAAGGTTCATTACTGCCAGTGACAGGAGATGTTAACTGGTCATAGTCACTGAGTGCCACACAGAAGATTACTAGGCGGACATCCTCAAACATTTCAACCCATTTACAGCCGTAATTCATGCCCTTCGAGCTTACTCGAATCAATTGGTACCTGAGGAAAATCAACCACAGTGAAAAACATGAGCAAAAGAGTGAGGATGAAAGTAAAAAAGGTCAAATTTTCAGCACTGTAGAAGGACCTTTAACTATAATTGTTGAGGGATCAGTAGTTTATTTCTTGGTTGTAAAATGAGATCTCTAATTTATGGGTCAATGTTTAATTGAACATCCAACTAGCTACGGTTTAGTTGGGGTTCAACGACACAGTAGGTAGGTGTCATCATTTAGTTTACTAGGTCCTACAATTCAGTTATAGTAGGTTCGACAATTTGGCCGAGATACCTACAGGTAGATGTCATAGTTTATAGTAGGTGGCTTATGGCAAGTACTGCAATTCAATTATAGTATGTGTAACAATTTGGTTGAGATGTTTTGTTATATATCGGCCGAGTGCAAGTGCCATGGTTTACAGTTTAGTATATGAAACCAAATTGTTGAGATTGGTGTTGCACATTTCATAATATGAAAGCTCCCTTCACCAGATCTTCCATTATTCGAAAACCACCTTTGTATAAGTTTTATCCTTGTTTTTCGCATCATTGTCTTTGTTCTTCTGTGTTTCTACCTGTACTATAACTTTGGAGTAAAACTATATCAATTTCTAATTGCTACTAGCGCAGACGATTGAGAGAAATTACTTGGGAAGTGATTGGGAGTGGGCTTCAAGATTGTCATTGTAGAGTTCTGACATTGGACTGTGGTCATCAAGTGAGAACTCGATAAAGGATAATCCATTCCCTTGAGTTACTCCTTCTGCATACAATATATCCTTCTCCGAAGGCTCATACTCATTGCTTGATATCTCAACAGCCTGCAAGAAAGTATGATATTGGTATCCACTTTAGCATAAGTTTCTGTGATAAATAAAAACTCAGAATAGATTTAACTGTATTGATAGGTTAGAACTGTTAGACAGGTAAAAAGGTCGGTAGAGCCTCCATCAGATGGTATATGTTCAAATATGCCTAATAGATTATATTATTAAATAAGTTGACGGAGAGCCATGGCGCAATAGTAAAATTATTATCGGGTGACTTAGAAGTCACGGGTTCAAGTCTCAAAAACCCTTTATAAGTTGACCAATTGAAATAACAAGCAGGAGTAGATTGTAGAGTGACCAAGGACAACTCTAGTTAATGCAACTTTTTCTCCCAACTTGAGAGATACGGGAGCAAGTAGCCCAGTCAAGTATTAGTTGATTAGTAATCTCATGTGCATACAGTGACAGTATAGCGCTACTATATGTAGCTATTAGACTTTGCAGAGAAGATCGCACCATTAGAGAATTAAAAAAAGGATCTTGCAGAGGATCACTACAGTAGTAGTTCACTACTCTGCACTTAGTTTGAATACTATGAATGGTCGAAACAAAGCGTGAACGATATCATAAACAAATACCTTAGTCAAGAAGTATTTGGCAACATCTGGAAGAAAGTGGAGTTCATTTCTTCTCTTATATGTTTCTTGTATGGCAGGCTCTCTCCACATCTCTTCAACCAATGGAGCATATTCACGTGCCGCGGCAGGGAAAAAAGCATCCAAGTCCCCCATGGCTACTATGTCCAAAAGCCAATCAGAAAACTGCTTTAATCTTCCGCTGATAGAGTAAATACATTGATTTGGCCTACTAGCTTCACTTTCTTCTTGACCTGAAACCGCTGCAAATGATTTGCTGAAACCATTCATGTGGGAATTTAAATCTGCCTATTCTCTATCAAAATAAAGTATCAATATCAATAGAGCTCAGAAGACATGCATATGTAAACCAAAGTAATTACATGTCACTGCAGAAGTTGCTTTATAGTTTGAATGCCGGCCAGTAGCCACCATATTCTTAGTGATGAACATGTGCATGGTTGCAATACACTTGGTCAAAATTGAGATAAAATTATTAAAGAGATAAAGATTTAACTATGCCTAGGCATTGAGATCACTATGGGCTATTTAAAGGGCTTGTCTAGGTCACATAGTAAAAAGGAGAGTCCGGTGCACAAAGTTTCTGCTAATATGGGATCCTAGGGAAGAATTGAATCATATTGGATCTATCAAATGCAGCCTTTCCTTCTGCGACTCGAACCCGTGATTACAAGATCATATGACCACAATTTTACTGTTGCATCAAAACTCTCTATCGTTCTAGGGCAACATAGTATTTGAAAATAAAGCCTTAGTTTCAAATCTGAACCAGTTAGGAAAGAGGAGTCAAACTCTCTTCTCAATCAGAGACCAACCAGGATATAGTTCTCATTAACATCAGACCACAACATTACTCATCAATCAAACTGTGTTAGTAAACATTAGCGACTCCAACCATGGTTATTTAACTATTACTCTACTACTCTGGAATTTAGCAAATTCTGGGTTTCGAAACACATTTGAGTAACTAGTAATAGCATTAGTATGACTGCTAACCCCAAACAGTGGACTTACAGCTTTGTGCTGTTGTTGCTGGTTGTAGTGTTATACTTTGTATTATGAATTAGGAATGATGCCAAAGTTAGTAGTCTTTATAGCATGTTTTATGTAATCTTTGCGCATCGAAAATTTGTTTGCACATTCTATCCTACCGGCACTTCTTTAATTCCTTCACACACAAAAGATCTCCATACAAGTATCTTATGGTGATAACTAGTAATTACTGCTGCCAGCCAGTTAGGAAGGCACCCACAGTAGAAGATATGTCAAAATTCAAAAAAGAAGGCCAAATAGCTGGATAACTAATAAAATTTAATAAGATTAGCGCATAGCGGATACTAAACTTCTATAAGCAGAGACATAAACATGCTTGTTACCTTCACCAGAATGTCCTTCATCGGATACTCTCTTTTCCATCCTAGTCAAAGCCTCCTCCTCGAAGCGTTCTCGGCCTTCCAGTAAAATGCTTAGATACTTGTACATGTTGCTTTGTATCATCAATTTCATGTATTCCAATTCTTCTTGAGAAAACTGATTTCCATACATAAGCTTAGCCTGCCCAAATTATCAAAACATCAAACAGAAATGGAGTGAACAGGGTGTTTGTGTGTAGAAAAGAAACAAACAGTGATACGATCAGAAAGAAAATCAAATGTATAGCATATTTCCATACAATAGTTTTCCCGTTCAAGGCATTGAATCAACAATAGGCAGTTCAAACCACATGACATTTTTTGAACAAATGATTACAAATCGAAAGATGATAAAATCGTCATTTCTTGCTATCAAACTTCATAATTGACTTCAGAGATAAAGATCAGGTGGTTGAACTTTATGATAATTGTCTCTTCCTAAGTGAATACCACCCTTAGTTTGATAGCAAGTATAGCATGAAGCATGCTATTATTATAGTTCACATGCAGGAAGTAGTCATCGTCTCACTATTGCAGGAAGGAGGTAACAATTGCCTGTCTAAAGATTAAGACAAATCAAAGTAATGTGCATTTGGATAGCTAGCAACAATTATGAATAAAATTTTGGATATCACAGTTTGACGTCCTGAAAATGATCATTATATTATTTGGGTGAGTTCCTCACATATTTGACTCTTTTAAATTAATTCAAGGATTATAGTCACATTATGTGTAGAAATGTCAGTGAACAAAAAGTAAAAAAAGATGCTATATTGCAGTAAAGAAACGGAATAACGTCAGGATTCAGGAAGACAAAGCTTGTTTCCTCATTTTTCTAAGCTTCACTATAGATGCAAAATGAATTTTATAACCTCATGACAACAGATAACTTTTGATAAAACACTTGAAGTGTAATGATCTGTGATAAATGATAACACCACACACAAATTGCCATCAAAAAGCCAAATAGCCATATGAAGTTTTTAGGACAATACAAACTAAACTGCTACAGCATTTGGCTAACAATGAAAACAAAATGATAAAATCAAAACACTCTAGAAATACCAGTATACCACATAGGTTAATGCTAATTGCTAATCATGTTTATCTGTTCCAGTTTGTATCAAGCATACATATATAGATAAAAGATCACCAATGCAACTGACAATCACAATTTGCCATTATGGTTCATATAAAAAAGTTGGTAAATGTATCACACCTGTTTAAAAATAGTGCCAGTTCCTGATCCCTGGGGTCCAAGGAGCAAAAATTTTTGGACTCTCTGTTCGAGATAACCAGGCAAGACTCTGGTTAAGTGGGATGCCTCACTTTTAGGGCCACCAGGAACTGAATGTGGTACAGGTAAAGAGAATAATGAACATGCAAATCTTGTTAACGCCTGTCAAGCAAAAAGACCAGAACAATAATGAAGCAACTATTAACCAGATAATCCATTATGGTAGATGAGAATCCAAATTTAGTCAGACAAATGAAAGTGAGTAATTAGTTCTCATACCGATTCCCAGATTTTCCCCCTGATATTATTTTGACCTTCCTCCTCATAACGACCATCATCGTACACCCAGAAATGTGTATCACGTGGACATTGAACTTTAGCAAGCTGCAAAACATACATTTTCAGAATGTGATTTAGAGACAGAAGGTATGACAAAGCACTGGTAAGTGATAACTATGACAGTAAAAGATGGTTGTGGAAAAACAAAGCACTGGTAAGTGACTGAATTAGGTATCAACTTTTTTTGTAGATCCTTAGATGAGCTTAAATAGATTTAAACAAGACTACTTGTAGATGACTCAGTAGTCAGTAGAATATCAAAGGTTTGCTATAGATGATGAGCAAATAAAAATGTAGCTACTAAAAGAAACAACTTCAGTATTTGACTTAAGCACCTTAAGCACCCTTTGTTCGACTTTTGTTATTTGTCTTCCATTAATGTAAACTTCAGTATTTCCCTTGCTAGCATCAGTCTGAAGCTTGCCGGTGAAATTCAAGTTAGAACTAATAAGTCTATCAGGTTTCTCTCCTTCCTGGAAAAAAACACAAAAAGAATAAGCAAAGAGTTAACATGCTGAACCAAGCAAAAAAGGACTCAGAACCAAAGCCAGATGTGCTTGCCTTTCCCCAGAGGCCTGATTCTTTGTCATACCAATACCTTCCAGGCTTCAACTTTTGAGGAGGCATTGGGCAGCTAAATAATTCTGCCATCTCCTCTTGCCTTAGTGGAAATCCATTCACAATGAGCTGTTCCGGGCGGAGTTGATTTGCATGACATTCCTTCTCTGCTTTCAATATTTGCCTGACTTCAAGTGGACTAAGAAGACGAGCTAATGTCCGTGAACTCTTTCCAAGTTTTGAACGCTTGGACTCGTCAATAGGCTGTCCAATGCAACTAATACACTTCCGCCCCTCCGGCATAGATCCCATGGCTCTGAGCACACAATAGCTGCAATACCTGGCATCACAAACAATACACACTTCTTTGCGCTCCCACTTTCTCTTCCCACATCTATAACACACTCTTTTTTTCTTCTCCTTGCTGGTAACACCAAGGAACCGAGGAGAACCTGATAAATCTTCAAAAAAATCTTTACTTTCTGATTTTTCCTCGAAAGTAACTACTGATGTCCTCCTCCCCTCGTTAACCTGTTGCCTAGGCTGCCCATTTGGCATGCTATGTGCAGAAACTGGAGAAGCTGAATGGGATGCATCAGTGAACTCTTCATTCTGCAAGACAGAATCAACAGACTCGGAGCTTCCAGAGGCCCGTAGGGGAGAGTCAGCGCATCGAGCGATCAGAGAAACCGGCAACGGAATTTGATCAACTACTGGGGCATTTGTGCCGTCCCCGGACATATGAGATTCAGTCACAGGCTCAGCTGTAGGGATCACATCGACCGGCTCAACCCTCGGAAGCTCATAAGACACAGGAGGGCCATCGTACTCGATGGCAATGGAGTAATCGAGGTTGGCTGGCGCCTCTGGTATGGGAGTCCCCGGAGGCAACATACTCCGCAGCATCTCCTGCCAGCTAGTAGCATCCATAGTTTCCGATATTTCCCCAAGCACAGCAATCGAGCAAAAAAACTGCTTTTCTACTCACCCTGAAACCAGAACAGATCGAATACAGCAAACAAACAGCAAAAGCTCAAAAGGAGAAGTTTGCATCTAAAGCATCGAGCAAAAGGGGAAAAAGACGAAGGAAAAACCCTCAACCTTTCGCAGACTTTTCTTGGACAAAGCAGATACTTTGCAGGACGAACAAGGATGGAGAAGAAACCAGCGAAAGACGGAACAAAGCCGCGCCTTTCTTCCACCAAATGATCTACAGATGCAGAATAAATCAAAGGAGCCGACTTTTTAGACGACCCTGAGGCGAACGTGTTCACCCGGACAACGAAATTTCCCGATCGAGAGTCAAAGCCCTAGCAACGTGGCCTGCTCGAAAACAAAAAAATCGCAAAACTGCCTAACTTAATCCGTTTTGAGGAAGATGGCAATGGGATCGGGAGAAGGATAGTAACCTGAACGTGGCTGGAAATGGCAGCCGCCAAGAAGAGTGGAATCCATGATGATTGCGAAGGACCGGCGTTGCCCTGTCGGGTCTTCGAATAAGTTAGTTAATGCTCCAATTATTATGCTTTACATCCATCCACCCATCAATCTTTTCCGAGCACGGTGCCGATCATGCGATTCCTCCTTTTGGAAGAAGATATTGCCTCAATCTCGAAGAATTTTGCAAAGTAGACGCCTTCACCAACGACGCAGACAATGTCTGCGATCGAAGGGCATCTTAAACAGTACGACACCCAACTTTCTACCGCTGAAAATAATCATGGAAGTGAGATGTATAAATATGTTTGTCCATCTGAATAAATTTATTTTATAATAATTAATTAATCATATTTTTGAAAGTAAAATATGATTGATAGTTTGATTAAAAAATGAAATTTACCATCAAGACACAAAAAATAGAATTCGTCACAACCATTTATAAAGAGAGTATTATAGTGACCAGTCTAACAACCATTTATAAAGAGAGTATTATAGTGACCAGTCTACTGTTAAAATAGCACTTAGGCAACATAGATTTTCATACTTACTCCTTGAGATAAGACGATTAAAAAAAATCTCAATAAAGAATAAGATATTTGATTTATTTAAATATTTATGATTTAAATCATACTATAAGATATTTGTCTTAGTGGAATAAAAATTTAAGAGGTGGACTATTCTATACGGATCGTAAAAATTAAATATTTAAATTATAAAAAAACTACTATTAAAATTATAAAGTAGTTAAATCAAATAAAACTTTATATCATTAATAATTATTTGATAAGATAATTAATAGATAAACAATACCAAAATTAATAGAGTCGTTGAAATAATTATTTAAGTTTATTTTTTTAAAAATTAAATTTAATTCGAAATTATTCATTTAAATGTTTATTTAATTGTTTAAAATTTTTATAATTATAAATATATTTATTTGATATTATAAATTTAATATAAATCATCAACATTATTCATATAAATTTTATATTATATTTGTCATATCAATCTAATAAACCGGCAGATAAGTATATCAAACCGGCAGCGGTCGGACCTTATCCGGTCCGATTGTCGCCGCCTCGTGGTGTTCGAGCTATGCCCTCCTGCGACCAGGAAAGCATCGCCGCCGCCGGCGCAGCCCTCTGCTGCATTTCCCACGGCTTCTTCGAATCCGCCTCGAAGAACCCCTCCCGAATCGCCTTCGTCCATGCTTCCGGTGGTCATCAGCGGGAAGGAGAGGCGGTGAGAGCTTTAACTTCCAAGGAGACTTCGTACCCTCCGATATATCCCGGTGACGTGTGCTTCACCAGCGGAGACGTCCTATACGCTGTAGAATCATACAGTCGTCGCATACGCCGGGTTCTCGATGGCGGTGACGATCCTGATCTCGTCAGGCCGCAAGGTTTGGGGGGTTTTAGTCTCTCGTTCGCTTTTCTTCTATTGTACTATGGAAATCTTCCTGCACTATCGATACTCAATACTGTTAGTAATATTCTAGTTTCGATTAGGTTATTACTTCCCTGCCGTTTTCAGAAGGGCAGGAGCAATCGACTTTAGTTTGAACATACTACTGTTGTCATGCACAATGAACAGGCATCTAAAATTGCTCGCTTGATGAACCCATAATCTTCCAAAAATTGCAGGTTGTGATAAAGCAAATCAGATCGATAAGTCAGTGACATTGGAGAATGGTATGCCACATGTGGTTGGTGTCTGTATTCCTCCTTCGGTGGAATATATAGTCGCAGTCCTTGCAATTCTCAGGTGTGGGGAGGCTTTCTTGCCTCTAGATCCCTCATGGCCTGAATCAAGGTTGCTTTCAGTTATTTCTTCCTCAAATACTAGCCTCATTCTCCAATGTGTGCCATCTCATGAAACTTTGCAATACAAGGCAGTTGAGTGGATAGTGAAAAGGAGTAGTCGTTTGGTTCTGTATATAAATCTTCTTTTGGACCATAAAAAGGAGATTGTTGGATCCGATCTTATATGGCCTTGTGAAAGAAGAAGTCCAAGAAGGTTCTGTTATGTGATGTATACATCTGGTTCTACCGGAAAACCAAAAGGTGTTTGTGGTACAGAAGAAGGTAAATTACCAGGCACTTCACTCATTATATTACAGTTTTTTTTCCTTTGGTATCTGCTATGGTGTATGGCTAGGATATCTAGTATTAGATTTTAGAATTGTGCTTTAGTGTACAGTGTGCTCATATTGGAACATTCAACTTGTAACTCATTTATCAAATTTGTAGCCCTGTCCTTTATTGTGGTCTCTTTATTACTAATCTTTGGGACATACGTGGATTTTTCTAACTCAATGATCCAACTACTTTTAGGTCTTCTAAATCGCTTTCAGTGGATGCAAGGATTGATTCCATTATGCAACATGGATATATTGTTGTTCAAGACCTCCATTAGCTTCATCGACCATTTGCAGGAGTTCTTTGGAGCTACCTTAACTTCCACACCACTCATCATACTTCCAGTTAATGATATGAAAGCTAATCCATTGTGTTTGGTTGATTTTGTTAAGGTATACAACTATCATGAAGAATTTTATATATCATTATGTGTATTATATATATTGTTAATCTATTGAATAATCAAGAGAATTCAAATTTTTGAAATTGCTATCAAATAATGGGCTAGTAAAGTGGATAAAGTGTCTGTGATTCACAAGCATAAAGACAACATACTATGTTAGGCTCATTAGTGTTTCTTTTTTTTAAGAGGAAAATAAGGTTGATTTATTCGGGGATATATTTAGTTGGTAAAACATCCGTGTTCAATTAATCTCGTTTAGATTTCTAGTCATTATGATTAAACTAAAATGGTTTATATTTGTATACACTGCTGAGTGTTGACAAATGTGCAATTATAACGTTCAATGAAGGAGAAAACAAGATCACCAAATGTGCAGTTTATGGTGCTCCTGCTCCATGATATTATCTAACTCATGTTGAACATTTCTTTTTTTCCATTTGAAAAGCTAAACAATTCATTTGGATAGCTCCATTTCTACTTCTTTGGTTCAACTAATATTTTGATGTTTTAAATCATTAAATTTCTCACACTTTATTAAGGTAACAATTTCTTTCCTTCCCTTTCCTTTTCTTACTTCTTCCTCCTCTATTTTCTTTTTTCTCCCTCCTTTTCTTTTCTTCTCCTTTCTATTCACTGCTGATTGCTTCCTCCCAAGTTGGAGCTTTTCTCCAAGTTTCACAGTCCTATCTCCTTCTCCTCTAAATGGGTAACAGGTCAGATACATAACGGGTCTGGTCCAAATACTCCATTTGAACCAGCCCTCACACATGTCACACTATCTGGCTACTTTTATAAATATTCCCACTGTTCTGATGCCCCTTTGAAAATTTGGCTTTTGTTAGACATATTATCAGTTCAATATAAAGCAATATGTACTTGTAAGTTCTAACCTTCTATTTGTTTTCCAACTTTTCCTGTCTGCTATTTTAGATAATTGATACATAAATAGAAATATGGCTTCCTGTATTGTTTATTTTTTATTTTTTTACATCTTGTCATCATTATATTATTATGCTAAAAGTTTTCCCATATCTGATGCTCAATGTTCTGTTTTCTCAGGCATACAAAATTTCACGAATGACTTGTGTTCCTTCCTTGATGAGATTGGTTCTTCCTAAGTTGGAGGACTCTTACTTCAGAAGTTCTAACCCCCTGAAAGTCTTGATCCTTAGTGGCGAGATTCTATCTGTTCCTTTGTGTAGCAGTTTGCAGGAATATCTGCCTTGGACAACAATCCTCAATCTCTATGGAAGTACAGAGGTCAGCAATTACGCATTCAGGTTTGTTCACCAAATTTGCAAAGAAGAGTGAAATACTTCATTATGTCTTCTTTAAACATTTAGCTCTCTCTCTCTCTCCTCCCCTTGTCTATAACTTCTTTTCTTTTCTTCTTTTGATCAGACATCTAGATAATCTAATTGAAAATCACAATGTGTGGGCTCTACTGAGGTTCATTGTGGGAGTTTAATCTATTGTAATTATCTATTTCTCTCATATTATATGAAAGAGTCTGCTGTCAAAAAGCTGGTAGGTTAGCTCATTTCCTCTACTTAGGCTTGCTTAGTTTCTGCTTACAAGATAATATGCTGCATGCATTTTGCAGATTTACCATTGATTGAGCTTTGTGCATATCAATGGAAGGCATTTGGATCTCTGATGTTTATTTTCCTCTAGAATTATCTGTAGCTGTCTTTTAGATGTCTGCGAGTTGCATTAACTGTCTATTAAGGTTCACAGTTACATATGTAGTCTATTTCTTTAAAAGATTTGGTTCATCGGGCCTCAACAGCCATATGAGAGAGCGATTCAGTTGGATGAACTGGTATGGTACTTTATTGGGCCACACTAGAGAACAACTTGATGCGGTACTTCACTTGGGTAGAGACTGCATTCTGTGAGATTAGCATTGGCTCGGCTTTAGGGAAGCTTCCTTGAGTCAGAGTGTCAATCAATTGGTGCTTTTCTTTGGGAAGTTTAAGTGTTTTGTTGTTTGGAAGGAAGAGGACATCTCTCTAACTGGAGGATGTGGTCCACGTACCTAGATTAGCCATAGTTGTGTCATTGTCCTGGCAGTCCATTTTGGTCTTTCAACGAATCTTTTGTTCATCTTTTGCAAGAGGGTTGCTTTTGCCCATGTTTCTTTGCCTGAAGAAACTTCACTTCCTTATATCCACAAAATTAAGTCCATGGCTTTTTGCACTCCTCCTTGATCTATTTAGGACTCGGTTTACAATTGTTTAAGTGGCTCTCCTTATCAGTTAGTGACCACAATAACAAGTATTTAAATTTGTCTACTGCTTATTGTAATCAGACATGCCAAGTATGGTTGTAAGAGCATTATTATCCCTGCATTGGTTAAAGGTAAACTTGTTTGGTTCTAGGTTTTGCATCTAGGTCCACACCAAATGCCAGTTGGCAATAGGCCATTACTCTACTGAACAATAGAATTGATCCTTGCCCTATTGACTGGTCAGACCTAGAATTACCAGATATCCAGTGTAGTATCTTGTGAACCATTTCTGCTATCTTGAACTAGTTTTTCCTCAAGGGATATGCTTAAACATGTAAAGTTATGGTTTAAAAAAGAAATCTAAGTTTGCGTGTCAAAAAGACATTTACATGACGTTCTGGGAAAAAAAATTCACGTGTTATTTGCAAAGAATGCACGATATGGTTCCTTTTTCAAAGAAAATTTCCTGCTTCATTAAGTTAGCATTCTATTGAGCATTGTACAATCTCATTTTTTTGTAGCAAACTTTGTCTTCCATGCTGCAATAGTATCACATGTCATATAAAGGTGAAGGCTTATTGTTAGAGCTGTTTCTTTTTGTTTTCATAATGAAAGCCTACTTAAAATTTCAGGTATCTGGTGACTGCACATATTTTGATTGCAAAAAATTAGCAGATGTTTTGGATGTTGAGCCACTAACCTCTGTCCCTATTGGATTTCCTATTTCAAATTGTGAGATTGTGCTTGTGGGTCAACCTGACAGCCCTGATGAGGGTGAGATCTATGTTTCCGGGGTTTGCTTGTTTGCAGGATACCTTGACAATGTGAATAACAATCCAATGGGCAAAAGTAGTGTGTCACAATTCCAAACTGGTGACTTTGCAAGACGACTACAAAGTGGGGATCTTGTTTTTCTAGGAAGACATGATCGCACTGTAAAAATCAATGGACAACGAGTTGCGTTGGAGGAGATAGAAAGTGCCATGAAGGACCATCCCGAGATCAATGATGCTGCTGTAACTTATCATGGAGGTGATGGAATAGCGACTCAACTAAAGGCATACTTCGTGATGAAATCATCAGAGGGCTTTAAGAAAAATCATAGACCTTTAGACAAGCAGCAAATGGTTGAATATTTAGTACCATCTATCCAGAGTTGGTTACAAAAGAAACTTCCTCCTGTGATGATCCCTAACTATTATTTCTGTATGAAATCACTGCCAATCTTGGACTCTGGAAAAATTGATCATCTAGAGCTTTCAAGTTTTGTATCTGTGCCTAAGCAGCATATCAGCCCTTTTGGAAGAAATAGTTCTTCTGTTAATCAGTTACAGACTATCAAAGATGTGTGTATTATCAACTTTTAGCTTTTTCAATCATTCTCTGCCTCCATTTCAAATTCTATTTGTTTATTCTCTCACTTTGTATGAGTAACATCCTTGTTTTTCCATGTAAATGCAAGAGTTTTGCAAATTACTTTTACGAGACTATTTCTGATGCTTTTTACTTCTTTTATTGTATATTTTTCTGATTTATCTTTTCTGATTCTTTGCAAAGTTCATTAAGCTAACAGATACACTTTTATCTTGGCTCTAGGTAATCTAAATGCTCCATGCAATTTTATTCTTTCAACTAGGTAGTCATACTTGTATGACATTTGCTCGACAGCATTAGGGGTATTCTGTAATCTTGATATCATTTTATCAGTATTAATATAATTGCAAAGTGCCACTTTGGCAAAGCTCTAGTTAATTGTGAGAAATCTTTATTCAATATCATAAATGCAATCTTGCATTTCCATTGTCATTTTTCATTTCAAATTTATCTTCTCTTGTAAAATTGAATATGATACTTGATGGTAGGCAAAATGCATCACGATGTAGTAGTTAAAGTCTTGTTCATTGATTCTTAGTGACACTACAGTGACTATGCTGTCTGCATCTGCTTAAGAATCATTAGGATAAGTGGTGTCGCATCTATACATTTTTTTAGAGTGCATGTCAAATGTAAAGGGCAGCCCGGTGCACAAAATTTCTGCCAATGCGGGGTTCCAGGGAAGGGTTTATTATATGCAGTCTTATCTTACTTTGCAAGAGGTTGTTTTGGAGACTCGAACTTGTGACCACTAGATCACAGGGCAGCAACTTTACCGTAGATATTAAAAATTACTTAGGTGTATAAGTGCATTTTCTTCTTCTTAATAATGTAGGAAGAATGGACATATTTCAAACAATGAGGAGCATGATGCTAATAATGGTAGAATAAGAACAAGATGCAAGCCCAACCTATGCAAATAAAGAATGTCGCAATTTTAAAATTTGATAAAGCTAGTTTATAAGAATTTAGGGAAGCTGAAAACAGTTTTCTATTTTCATTTATTGACTTTTCATTTGCCAACACCTTTAATAATAGTTTCTTCCTTTCTTTTTTGGGAAATTAACCATCTTCTCCCTAAAAAATAACTTTATTATATGTAGTCAAAAAGTTGGTGAAAATGTTTCTTTTCCTTTCAATTTTCAAATACTTGAAACAGAACAACAACAACAACAACCAAGCCTTATCCCACTAAGTGGGGTCGGCTATATGGATTCTTTTACACCATTGAGCTCTATCTCCTATTATATCATCATTTATATTTAAATAAATTTTATCTTGTTTTATTGTTGCTAACCAAGTCTTTTTTGGTCTACCTCGCCCTCGTTTGATATGCGTATTTGTCATAGTTTCACACCGCCTAACTGGAGCATTTATCGGTCGTCTAAGTACATGTCCATACCACCTTAAACGTGTCTCACGGAGTTTTTCCTCAATAGATACAACTCCAACTTTCTCTCTAATGCTCTCATTTCTTATTCTGTCCATCTTCGTATGTCCACACATCCATCTTAACATCCTCATCTCCGCAACTCTCATCTTTTGCTCATGTGCTCTAGTCATAGCTCAACATTCAGCGTCATATAACATGGCAGGCCTAACTGCCGTTTTATAGAACTTTCCTTTAAGTTTTAGAGGCACTTTACGATCACATAAAACACCTGATGCTCTCCTCCACTTCAACCATCCTGTTTGTATTCTATGTAAGACATCTCTCTCAATCCCTCCATCGGCTTGCAAAAATGATCCTAAATATTTAAAACTCTCAGTTCCAGACAACTCATCATCTCCTATTTTAATACTTGTCTCATTACGTTCAATATTGCTAAACTTAAATTCCATATATTCTGTCTTTACTCTACTAAGCCTAAAACCTTTCTCTTCTAGTGTTTCTCGTCAAGATTCTAATTTAGCATTTACTCCCTCACGTGTCTCATCTACCAATACAATATCATCTGCAAATAACATGCACCATGGTACGGTATCTTGAATGTGTCCAGTAAGTTCATCCATGATTAGTGTAAAAAGATAAGGACTTAGAGCTGACCCTTGATGTAACCCTATCTTTATTGGAAATGCTTCAGTTAATCCGCCTGAAGTCTTCACTCTAGTCGTTACTTCCTCATACATATCCTTAATTAGGTCAATATATACTACGCTAACACTCCTCTTTTCTAGAATCCTCCATATAATTTCCCTTGGGACTCTATCATAAGCTTTTTCTAAATCAACAAATATCATATGTAGATCTTGCTTTTGCCCCCGATACTTTTCAATTAGTTGCCTGAGAAGATGTATAGCTTCTATTGTCGACCTACCAGGCATAAACCCAAATTGATTTTCGGTGACCATAGTTTCTTTCCTTAATCGTTTTTCTATTATTCTTTCCTAAAGTTTCATAGTATGACTCATTAATTTAATGTCCCTATAATTTGCACAATTTTGTACGTCCCCCTTATTCTTATATAAGGGAATTAGAGTACTTACTCTCCATTGATCTGACATTTTCTTTGTTTTCAATATCATGTTAAATAATTTTGTAAGTCATTCAATACCTTGTTTCCCTAGGCACTTTCATACCTCTATCGGGATATCATCTGGTCCAACGGTTTTTCCATTTTTTATTCCGTTTAAAGCTTGTTCTATTTCTGAAATTTGAATTCTACGGTAAAAATTTAAATTTCTATACTCATTTGACCTGCTTAAATTACCTAAGTTAAGTTGATCACCTACACCTTCATTAAAAAGTTGATGAAAATACCTCTTCCACCGCTCTTTTATTTCTCCATCATTTACTAATACCCTATTGCATTCATCTTTAATGCATCTTATTTGACTAATATCTTTTGTCTTCCTCTCTCTCACTTCAACTATTTTATAAATGTCTTTTTCTTCTTCTTTTGTATCCAATTTTCGTTATAACTGCTCAAAAGTTGTATTTTTAGCTTCATTCACTGCTTTTTTAGCCTCTTTCTTAGCTAATGTATATTTTTTTAAATTTTCTTCATTCTTGCAAATATATAATTTCTTATAGGCTATTCGTTTTTCCTTCACTTTTTCCTATACTTTCTCATTCCACCACCAAGATTCTTTACTTGGTGGTACATGCCCCTTTGACTCGCCGAGTATACTCTTGGCTATTATTTTCAACTTTGATACCATTTTATCCCATGTCGTAGTAGGGTCACCGTATACTTCACCTAATACTTGTCCTTCTACCTTCTCCTTAAATATGTTTCCTGTAACCAAACAAAAAGAGACATTTTTATAGGGTCCCCAAGGATGTCTGTATCTCCACAATAGCATGATATTGTCCACTTTGGGCCTAAGCCCTCATGGTTTTGTTCTTGGGCTCTCCCCAAAAGGCCTCATGCCAATGGAGATACTTTCCATCCTTTTAAACCTATGATCTTTCTCATGTGTTTTAGATGTGGGACTATGTTTGCACCTTTGCAACCCAACAATCCCCCCCTCAAACAAAGGACCACAGACCCCCTTCAAACGGAAAGCCTCCGTTTGATGTCTGAATCTTCGACCCACCAGGACTTCCTGCCCCTCGGTCCACCCTGACCTACTAGGACTTCCTGCCCAGCCGCAACTAGGACTTCCTGTCCAGCCGCAACCAGAACTTCCTGCCCAGCCGCAACCAGGACTTCATGTCCCTCGGTCTACCCAACCTACTAGGACTTTCTGCCCAGCCGCAACCAGGACTTCATGCCTCTCGGTCTACCCGACCTACTAGGACTTCCTGCCCAGCCGCAACTAGGACTTCATGCCCCTCGGTCTACCCGACCTACTAGGACTTCCTGCCCAGCCGCAACCAAGACTTCATGCCCCTCGGTCTACCCGACCTACTAGGACTTCCTGCCCGGTGTCTGGTCCTCTTGATTCAAACACGGAAGCCCCTACTTCCTTTGTTTTTAAGGTTCAACCCACATGGTTAGATCCAGATCATGGCTCATCCGGCGGTTAGTCCGGTGAAGAGCGGCCTCGCTCTGATACCAATTGTAGGGTCCCCAAGGATGTCTGTATCTCCACAATAGCATGATATTGTCCACTTTGGGCCTAAGCCCTCATGGTTTTGTTCTTGGGCTCTCCCCAAAAGGCCTCATGCCAATGGAGATACTTTTCATCCTTTTAAACTCATGATCTTTCCCATGTGTTTTAGATGTGGGACTATGTTTGCACCTTTGCAACCCAACAATTTTCTCTATTGTGATAGTTGATGAACATCATTTATAATTGACTACTTTGATAACTCCAACAATAAAATATATACTTGACAACAATAATGGGTTTGGATTCAACGGGCTGATCTATCTAGGTGACATTAGCCATCACTAGAGTTAATCTGATGTAAATTCCAAGTATGTCTAATTGAGTAATTGTTGCAATGAGTTTCATTCATTGTGTTCGTGGTGCAGTCTGTTAATTTCTGAAATCCATTTATATATGGAGAACCTTTTTTTTCCTTGTCACACAAGAATTAATGTTTTCACTTGCTTTGCTCATATTTTGGTTTGCTTCACCAGGTATTTTGTGATGCTTTGTTGGTTAAAGAAGTTGCAGATGATGATGATTTCTTCACAATGGGAGGGACTTCAATTTCTGCTGCCCTGGCTTCATACAAGTTACAGATTGATATGAGATTAATATACATGTTTCCTACTCCAATTAAGCTTCTAAATAGGTTAATAGAGGATAAGGAATTGCATGAGAATTTGATCAATTCTGATCCTCTACCTAGGAAAAGATTGAAAGCACATGTTAATGTGCTCAGCTCTTCTGATATTGTAACTGGAAATGTAGAAAGTGATTTTCTGCTTCCAGGACCATCTCCCTCACTTGTAGGTATTAGGGTCGATGATCTCTCTGTTGAGCATAATGTACAACTAGCTAATAATTTCTTCGAGGGAAGTAATAATGCTTCCGCTATGTGCTCTGAGTTAGAAGTACAAGATTCATCCTTATTTCCAGATTCATATTGTGCAGCTTCAGGTGATCATGGCCCATGGAGTTCAAAGTATAATATCCATAAGATGTGTTCATTTAGCCGTTGCAATAAAATTATGCATGAATTTGATTCCTACATGGATTGTATGGATAAGTCATGGTTGACTATCAGGACCCCCAGGAGTATAAAGGGTTCCTTGCAGGAGCTCTGGAAAATCCCACTTAAGTCATGTGTTGATGCTTCACCTTTGATAGTCATAGCAGATGGAAAATGGTACCTTTTTATTGGATCTCACTCGCACATGTTTCTATGCATTGAGGCACTCAGGTAAGGGCCATTATTCTTCTTGCAGTTTTGATAAAATGTTTTTAAAATATAAACGTATAATATAGCATTTGAATCAAATATTTGGCCTGCAAAGATTATAGACAAACAAATTTTGAATGGAAGTAAAGATGTAATTGCTGCCTTAGCTGGATTAGGTTGGTACTTAGCTAATGTCAACCTTATTCAACCCATTGTTTTTCCCTTTGAAAAATTCTTGTTCTGATTAAAAGGCATAACAACAGGTATCCTATCTGTGTTTTCATGGTATGTTAGTCATGTAAATTGCATATAATAAACAATTTGCATTTCTTTTCTGATGACATAGTGGTTCTGTGCGATGGCAAGTTCTGCTAGAAGGTCGCATTGAATGCTCAGCTGCAATTACTGGTGATTTTTCTCAGGTATTCTTGTCTGCATCCTACACCCTTTTGTTCATGTATTTTTTCAGTTGCAGCTAACCATATACATTTTAATCTCTTGCTTATCAAATGAAGTAAACTTTTATGGTAATGCAAAATCTTGTAGGTTGTCATAGGATGTTATAAAGGAAAAATATACTTTCTTGATTTTGCAAATGGCACTATATCTTGGTATTTTCAAACAGATGGAGAGGTAATTTAACTTATGACACCTGTAACTACAACCTCTGTAATCCAAATACCTTGTTTTGATCGATTAAAATTTGATGCTTTTCTGTTGTAGGTTAAGATGCAGCCAGTAGTGGAGAGGAGCAGAAACTTGATATGGTATTTCTAGGTTTCTTGCAAAAATTGAAAATTAAATTGTTCATTGGACAGTTGGAAACTTTGAATACTTAGTTACATTTTCTGTACATCTCAGACAAGAATAGTGTGAAAGCTGAGAATGAAGTGAAAAACTTGATCCTTATTTTTGCTCCTTTTTCTGATTACTTAATTCCAACAATATCATTTATATGATACTATGAGACACCAAAAACTTGCATACTCTAATTTGCTGATGAATAACAAAACTTCATCGATCTTTGTTTTGTTGTTCATTTTAATATATAATCGTAAAAATAGTTGAATCTCTAACAGCTATTACCTGCCACTAGTATATATCAAGTTCATAACAAATAACTTAAGATCTGTTTAGTTTAATTTCACATGATTATGTTTGTCTTGATGGACGTGTAGGTGTGGTTCTCATGATCATTCTCTATATGCATTGGACTACAAGGAGCATTGTTGTGTTTATAAAGTATCTTGTGGTGGGAGCCTTTTTGGGTCGCCTTTCTTCGATGTGGTAAATTAATCCCTCATGTTGATCTCATCTCATCAAGAAAACCAGAACATGCTCATCCTTTTGACAACTATTCCATTTTCTTGAATATGATTCTCATCACTTTTCCTACATTTTGAGCTTACTTGTTGAAACAGATAAATCTTTTGCCTGTGCTTTTGATGTTGAACTTATTTGATTTTCTTTTGACAAGGCTATAATTGCATGATGGATGGCTCAGAGCCTCAGAACTTTTATTTTTGAAACATACTGTGGTATCTGTTTTTGGCATGAACATCCTTGTTTGACATATATATCTAAGGTTTTTAGCATATTAGGAATACTAGCTTTGATTAAATGTAATTTTAACTATATCTCTTCTCTCTCTAGGTACACAACATGGTGTATGTTGCATCTACAAGTGGCCGTGTGACAGCCATATCTTCAGTGGTATTGCATTAATCAATTATTTTCCCCTGTAATTAAATCTCAAAAGAATTAGAATTGTTAAAGAAATCAGTGTGTTGATATTTTATCTGTGTTTCTTAGCATAAAAGTTCATGTTCGCGTATTATTGTGTTTTAACTCCAAAGGTTAGTAGAGATACGATAAGGCCTGATTTATCAGCTTCCATATCAAGAAGCTTCATGTATTTACCTTTGATTTAACACGATTGCTACATTGAATGTCCTTTGTTAGAGAACCTTGCAGATGTATTAGCAATCATCAATTCTGATCACTTCACTGTGGCTTATTGCAGAAAAAAATGTGGCTTCATACAGCTACATACGCTGGTTTGATTAGAAGAATTATTGTTTTGATAGAAAAAAAATGTCTAGGAACATGGCTATTTGTACAAAGTTTCATACAGCTTATATCAAGAAGTGGAACTGTGACATAACAATTTTCGGGATAATTTATGTGTACTCCCTGTACCCCCTCCAATTCCATAATTTCCAATTCACCATTCAATCCATTTGTTATCCCATTTGGAAATGTAAATGTTATAAATATATATTTATTAAAAAAGGGAATATGTTTTTTCCATCATTGGAAAATTAGGGGATGGATGATAATATGGATTTTAATTTTTAGGTTTCTGTTTTTGTAAGCTTAAGTGATATATCATCAATATTATGAACTAACAAGGCAATTTTGGAACTAGAGCAGATACATGGAATACCTACAAACTTTATAGCGGTAGGCATAATTTACCTTACTATTTCTTCTTTTGCGATTGAGGTACTTGTAAAATAATAATTATAAGGTGGGGCTTTTTAAGCTTAATAATCTACATGAATAACACCTTGTAATTCATATGTCACAAGACAATTGATAATCGTAGTTCTGAATCCACTACTTGTTTCATTTGTCAGAAACATTTCATGCATCCTTTTTGTAATTTTGGTATAGTAACTTGCAAGTTACAGCAGATGGAGCTTGTTTTGCGTGGTTGACCATGATTATAATTAGATTTGTATTCACACAATAAATGAACCAGGTCTTACCGTTAGACATGCAGGTTGTTTTGGGTGATTGGCCATGATTATAATTAGATTTGTGTTTCAACAGGCCTTGCCATTCAACATTGTATGGACTTTTGAGGCAGGAGCACCTATTTTTGGATCTCTGACCATGGATTCCAAATGCAGAATTGGTACCTGTCTCTCTTTTAGAATTCTTTTAGTGGTCTGAAGCTTACCATTCTTTTCGCTTTTACTCATCTAATCAAATTAGTCATATTCTATTTAACATTCTTTTTCTCCTTTACTCTTTTACTCAACTGAGGCTTCTTTAACAGTGATTTGTTGTTTGGTGGATGGCCATGTGCTTGCGCTAAGCTTTTCAGGAGCTGTAGTTTGGAAGGTATCCCTTCATTGTTTTACCTAAAAGTTGTGGTACCCAATTCCTTATCCAGTGCTTAATTCTATGCCAGTTTCATTTGAAAAATGGAATAATTTTTCAAACCTACACTATGCACGTTATTTAGCCAAGACTACTGACATGAATGTTAATGTTAATAACATTTCTAAATGTCCAAAGGGACAATTATTAAATTAATTATAAGTAGCATGTGCAAAGGTTTCACGATTATTTTAAGAGAAACTTGTTTGTTCATCTGGATTCACAGGTGATGAGTGGCTTTTAAGAAACTCTTAGTTACTCAAAATAGAAACTATTATTGTTGAAGGCAATGGTTTTCTTCTTCACTCATGTTTTGACCGAGTATTTGTATTATTGTTAGGCACTTGTTGGTGGCCCAATATTTGCTGGAGCTTGCATATCATCTGTTCTTGCTGACAAGGTAGTTTATCCTTTTTTCTTTGCATTTTAGAAGAGTTAATTAATGCTAAATGGATTATGCCTTAAATGATTGTTTTTAAGGTACACAATTGGTCAATTACTCCATTATTGTATGGCTCTATTGAATCTAGCATAGATGCCAAACCATTAGCTTTTCGACTGTTCTGCTTGATCAAACAATTATGCTTACAGCATTTGCGAATGTAGGAAACTAACCAGCCTCTTCTGTAGTCTTTCCTTGATGGCTGCAAGTGTCACATTGATCAGGTTGTAAGCTTTTAAAGTTTACAACCAGCAGCAGCAGCTAGGGAGCCTTGGCAGTTTAGGACTTAACCATCACTATATTTTAAAATTTTTGTTTCGCCCCATCTGATATGGGCAAGGACACCCTTTCGCCTGTGCACCTACATGGAAACTCGGTAGAAATTTGAGAATCACATCCGAGGGTGTTCTTTGCCAGTGGTCTCAGTAAGGAAGATCAACTGTGTTAACTATGATAGAGAGAGCTCCTATGTGTTGACTTGACAGGCAGCAAGGATTTGCTAGCAGTCCCAGTAGCTTGTTGACCTCCTGTTTTGGGTTATTTCTACCTTGGCCACCATTCTCATGCTATACATATATACAGGTCATCTAGATTCCTAACTCTTAAATAAATAATCTTCTGCAGAATTTCTCATTTCATTATAGCGATAGAAGTTAGAAATTACCCCTTAAATAGTGAGTATAACCTATTTGAAATATGATGTATGTTGAACTGTCTACTTATGGATATGTTTTATGTTCTCTGTTGATATCTTGAAGATGCATGTATGCTTGAAAAGAAAACTCTCGTCTATTCTTTATGGTGATTTCATAGTTCACGTATTCGGTTATATGGTTTATGTGTGGCACTATTATTGACATTTAATGTAAGAATGTCAAGAAGCAAAGGTTCTTGTCTTTGGCATGCTGGTTCTTGCTTGATCTAGCACCATGCTGGTAAGCATTCATGATTCTTGCAAAAACCTAAAACTCTGATGTTATTGTTACTCTTGTCACTACTGTTATCACATTTAAACTTTTTCATGAGTTGTGTAAAACGATGAATGAATGGTTTAGTTCCTGCATTGTTTAACAAAAACTGAGTAATGTTTTTTCTCCATTCGCAGATCTTAATATGTTCCCGAAATGGAAAGGTATACTCCTTTGACATGGTAAGAATTGATGCTCAACTATTTTGGTTCATTCCCTTTATGCTTTCATTTCATCTTATTGAGACAACCTTCCTAGTGCATCAAGTAATAGTGTGTCGATGATGACTCTTTTTTCTACACATCAAGACCATCACAGGCACATGTTTCTCTTGCTTGGGTTTGAGTTGTCCGATTAATTTATTTGCTAGCTTCCAATTCATCTTGAAGCCTATGAAGTTAGTTAATGTTCTACTTTTAGGGAAATTATCAAAATACACCTTCAAGATTTAACATCTTTTTCAAACTACCACTAAATGTCTTTTAAAGACCTCTCCAATTGTCATTTAGCTATCAAAATGACCCCTCTGTGAGAGAAATATTTATTTTACCCTTCTGAAATACCCCTCCTAAGTCACACGGAGACGAGCATTTTGGCAATAAATTATTTTTAATGACTAGTGTAGAGATTAGTCGTTAGGAATCTATTTCAGAACTACCCAACTAAACATTAGTAGTTGTGATCCATAAAGTTGCCTCTCACTTGGCACAAAGAAGTCTTCATATTTAGTTTCTCTTGTTCTAATATAACACAGCAAAAAGAAGTTCAATGACATTGCCCGATTCGACAAATTCCTTGTGCTGCATTGTAGGAAGGAACTATTCGCTGGGAGTACGACACGGGGGATCCAATCACATCTTCCGCTTACGTCGATGAGCATACTGATTTGGTTTCTGATCCATCGTGCCCGACCGATAGGTATGCAATGCTCCCTGCTGCCATATCTTTATTCCTAGAATAACCACAACTTGCTCTTCCATTTCAGGTTGGTTTGCGTTTGCAGCAGTTCTGGGAGCATCCATTTGATAAGAATCAGTGCCGAAGCGAAGCGAGAGGCCGGACGGAGTGTCGATGCAGCGACCCCGATGATCGAACAGTTTGCCGTCTGGAAACTCCCAGGTGACATATTCTCATCTCCTGTAATGGTAGGAGGTCGCATCTTTGTTGGATGCAGAGATGATTATGTGCATTGCCTCACAGTAGTTCCCTGACCATGCCCATCTAACAAGATTTATATTCTTGTTATAGTTTTTTATTTTCAAAAAAAAAAAATCTTTAAGATTAAGTAATGTTGTATTCAAATAAATAAGTAGACAATTGTAATTATTTTATTTTTAAAAAGTATTTTCTCAAATTCATTTTCTGTGAAAACTTCTCTTTCCTTTGAAAATTTGTTTGACAAAGTTTTGCTGAAGTTTCAGTATGTTGAACAAGTGTTTAGTTTGACTAATTGAATGTTGAATTGATTATGGAGGACAAAATATAATCATTTGCCAATTGATGCCTATAGTTATTTCATAATTAAGATTATTTTATTTTGTTTTAAAATATATATAGAGAGAGAGAGATAAAAATATATTCATAAATTAATCCGTGGATGGATTCATAAATTCATTCATTTATTATTTTATAATAAATAAATGATGAAAGCGAAAAATAATCCATTCTTTTTTCTGAAATAAATAAGAGAAAGTTTGTCACGTGATTTTTTTTAAATTATTAATCCGTCCTTTCAAATAAATAAGGCATTAATCTATTCCGTTTTCCCACGGAAGTAAAGACAAATTTTCCATTTGGGTGTGCTGTTCAAAACTAATTCTCAACTGTAACAGCTACCACATCTAATTCCCTATGGACCCCACCATTTCTCTACGGCCAAGAGAGCGCCACGTAGGTTCGGCAAAAGATTTGGGTGGTCGCCGAACTGTCACCATCATGTCCGGCGCGGATCTCGGCGAACACAGAATGAACCTGGTTGGCATCCCAGCCAAGTGGTGGTCGGCGTGCTTTGATACTTTATTTTTAATGAATTTCAATAAAAGGAAATTATTAAAAAATACAGGTCAATGCACGAGAACCGACGCGGCCGAACCGTCCAGGTTCATTGTATCGTATCGGGCAACTGAAAGTACATAAATACCCTTGGAATATTCCATGGGAATCTCTCCGGTTGAGGACTATATTGTAATTTCCAGCTTGCAACATGCGGCTTTTAAAAGGCGCCAATCTCCGTCCCTAGTTTCCCACGCAAACCCTCCCTCCGTCAAAGCTCCCGATCCGTCTCCATTCTGCCCCGCATTGGCTGAGGTTGCTCTTTGGATCACCGATTGGTGGTGGAGGAGGAGGAGGAGGAGGAGGGATCTCTGCTCCGCCAGCCCTCTGCTCGATTCGCTTGAATCCCTCCTCGAATCAGATCCCCCTTTTCGGTGAGTTAATTTTTGCCCCTTTTGATTGTTTTCGAACGAGTTTTGCAATCGAGAAGTCGTTCGAGGAAGATCTGCCATCAGACGATGCTTGGAGTTGGATAGGAGAGAAAAGTGGGGAAAGATCTCGGAAAGTGAGTAACTTCGATTTTTGTGGAAATGAATGCAGGGATTCGAACATGGTGCTCTGGGTTTTCGGCTACGGATCTCTGTTTTGGAACCCGGGATTCGAGTTTGATGAGAAGATAATAGGTTTCATCAAGGATTACCGGCGAGTTTTTAACCTAGGTATGGCTCTAGCCGATTTTTTCCCCCCTCCAATTCCCATTGCCATGCTCTGGAGACAAGGTTTTCACTTTGGCCGATCTTGTTCCAGCTTGCTTCGACCACAGAGGTACACCGGAGAATCCTGCAAGAACCTGCACTTTGGAACCTACGGAAGGAGCCATTTGCGTGAGTAGACTCTTTGCAGTTCTTGTTTGGCGAATTAGGTCTTCAATTCACCAGTTCTAACACAAATTATGGCTGTGTGTTCATCTCCACTCATCTAATGATTGATTCTATTTCAGTGGGGTGCTGCTTATTGTATCAGAGGAGGCATGGAAAAGGAAATAGCGGCAATGAAGGTAGAATTACACTTTCTTTTGAAGATTCATCAGCACCTTGTTTTGTTGGTTCTTCTGAGCTTTTGCCTTGCTTTTCAGTATTTGGAGAGAAGAGAATGCGAGTATGATACCAAAAAACACTTGGACTTTTACAGAGTAAGCTTATTCTACTATTTGTTCAGCTTATTTTCTTTCAATAACTCCTTTTTTTTTCTAATCCCTCCTTTTGTAATTTAATGTTCAGGAAGGAGAGACTTCTGAACCAGCTTTAACAGGAGTCCTAGTGTAAGATTCTTAAGAGACCTAACTTGTTGTCATATAAAGCTCTGAAATTGACAAATTATGGTGGAATTTTTCAGATTTATATCGACAATGGACAAGGAAGCCAATAAATATTATTTGGGTCCAGCTCCATTGGTTGAAATGGCAAAGTGAGATAAGACTCCCCACATTGTTGCCTTGGTGATTATTTGTATGCCCCTTTTTTGACACCATTTCAACTTGTTTTCTTCAGACAAATAGCTAAAGCCAATGGACCTTGTGGAAACAACAGAGACTATCTCTTTTCGCTAGAGAAAGCAATGTCGAGCATAGGTAATAATCTTATTCATTGCCATTTCACCATAAACATGTTGTCAATTGTTAGATGTTATTCCTTTGATCATAATCTTAGTCAACTCGAGTTGTGTCTATTTGGAGGGAAGAATGTAGGTGTTTAAACTGAACTACATTTTTACTTAAACAAAGTCTAGGAGAAGAAAGCAATATGCACTTAAATCAACATCTAACATCATGAATCTTATTTCTCCATTAAGCCTTAAGCAAGACTGTGTGAAAACAAGATACTTATACATATATTCTTCAACATGTCAGGTCATGAAGACGACTATGTAATTGAGCTAGCAAATGAAGTGAGAAAGGTGCTTGATTGTAAAGTTCAGTCGCCGACTAAAGTTCTGCCTCTACGATCACACTCGCGCTTCCTTCCTATCAAATCTCTCTCGTAAACCACTTTTGCTGTGGATTCACGAATCGGTTTACAAGAAGAAAAAACACAAGAGCTTTGTAGTTCCTGCTTCTAATTTCCCTCTTCCTTTAACCAGTTACAGCTAGCACTACTAGCTGTAATGATTCACACGAATTGCTAGAGAGGTTATTATTGTCAACGGGAATCAGAAATTGTTTCAATTATCAGTAGTAAGGAAAAAGGGCTTTTATACTTCTTTACTTTTTACAAAGTCAAAAAAAAACTGCATCATCTCGTCTGCCAGTCAAATTCCTGGCTTTGGATGGATTTTTCTTTAGTGTTTTGTTAGTCCAAAAAATGCCTCTGAGAATAACACCCTTGTCTAAGCTTGCTTATCTAGTGTTGAATTTTACCACCAATCAACTGATTCAAATCAATCTCCAAGAGCAAAAAAAAAAAAAAACATTCTATCAATCAATTAATGCAATGAAGATGCAGCACTCAAATATTACAAATACCTGCCTTCGGATCAGATCTGGCCTCTGGGGAACCCGCTTTGACAATTTTAAGAATAAAAAGACAATAAACAACACTCTAAACATTACATAACCTAATGTTAACCTGAATTAACTTGAGATTATTAGAAGGTTAAAAATAAATAAATCAATCAATCAATCAAAAGGTGGTGAATAGACTTAACCTAATCTCATATTTTTTTCCAACTAAAACAGATAGCATTAAGTACAGAGCAGCAAGTGCAATGATCTTACTGGCATTTACATCTACTAAATGTTTGGCCCATGGCAAAAATAGGCTTACCCTAGAGACCAACATTTATGCATTGCAATATTAACAAGCATCATGTGCTCATCCGCACATACAAACCAAAAATCCACCCCTGTGTGCGTGGATAAACCAGGGCAAAAGAAACAGAAGATTCATACCGATACTTCTAGTTCGCTGAGCATCAGAAACAAGGGCTTCAAAGTAACTCGGAACTGGATCCTTGCTGGAATCTTTTTTCATTTTTCTTTTTTCGCTGTTTACAGTCACAGGTTGAAGGATTTGCAGGATGTTATTTTTGTTTGGGTCGGTCTGCATGAGAGCACCTTTGTTATAATTAAGCTTTTGCAAAAGAGGCTTTTCAGCATCTAGAAATGTATGAAATTACATGCCTTCATAAGGCTCAAGAGGTGTGGGTTTATTCATATTTGGAGTCGCAGAGTGCTTCCTAACATAGTTGTCCTGCAGAGGTCGAGGGATCAAAAACGAGAATTGTGAAATATTCACACCATCTCTGGCATACTCTGGTTGTTCCCGTAGGTACCTACAAACAATGGCAAGCAGTAAGTATAAGTTTCGCAGATGAACACCAATAACAAAACCTTTTCGAGTTCATGGAGAAATTTCAGTTTATCCTCCATGGTTTACTTGTTTTTCAAAATGCTCTATCAGAGTTTTAAGATTGTCAAAAAGTCCCCACAAGTTTGAAAATTCTTTTCATTTTGCCCCTACAACACTAATACCATTAGGCTACTCAACGAAAAGATGATGAGGTAAACATGTGTACTCATTTCACCTATCATGCCATTAGTTTTTGTAGTCATTCAAAAATAGTGCTAGTGGCTAGGACGTAAAATAAAGAGTAGTCATGTGCACAAAGCTCCCGTCAATTCAAGGTCCTAAAAAAGAGTCGGATCACATTGGATCTATTGTGATCCGTGACCTTGTTTTAGCAGGTCACACGGCGATAACTTTGCCGTTGCGCCAAAGCTCCCCTTTTGGCTAAAAGGTAAAATAATTAAAAATTTTAACACTCATGGGGCATTTTGACATCCCAAAACTATGGAGGGTATTTTGAAAAAACAAGTAAACTCTAGAGAAATGTTCCCAAGTCCATATTGGAAGTAAAAGAATATAGTATTGTGTTGTAGGGTAAAAAAATACATACCGTTCCACCTCAACCATTGAGCGAAGCTTCTTTCCTGAAGGTGTAATATAATATCTAAAAACACCAAAAAGAATTGAGAGATTAACTCTTAAACCAAAAAAAAAACAAGGAATGAAATATCAAGTCTATAATGTTTGCTTTGCTTGTGTCAAATCATAAAATTTTTCCCTTGGATCTGGGGAGCCAGTTGATCTTATTCAATCAACTTTTCAGGTTCAAGCTATTACCAAACAGAGAAAAATCAGAACTATAAGATTAAAGGGAGAAAAAAAAATTAGTGTCCTCAAATTTAGATGGATAAGTTGTGTTGGTAATAGTCGAACTAATTCAATGAGACAATGAGAAGACACACGAACATTGTCATTAAAGTTGAAGAACATTCCAACAGTATAAGTGGAAATCAAGTACTATAACAATAAATCTTGACAAATTTCTAAATAAATCAGCTCAACTGACTTCCATGAGTTAATGCTTTTAGCTTCAGGTAATCATATTCATCTTTAAGAAGGTACCTGCTACTGAGTTGGTAAAGACCAAGGTTTTAAATTTTGTCCTGTCGTAGTAGGCATGGGCAACTTATCATTTCACTCATTGATTGACACGTGGAACACTTAGACTCGCGAGTGGTGGTGCGCAGACCATTCTTATTGGATCCTCGCCTAGTCACAACCGCAAGCCATTGCTAGGGTACATTCAATGAAGCTGCATCCTCTTCTTCTTCTTCCTCTTCTCCTCATCTGTTTCACTCTCCTCATTGGTCCCATTGGTACCATTGGCCAGCATGCTGGCATGGCATCAGTACTGTTTCTTTCTAACTGAAGACTGAAACTCTAGCTCTCGAACAAAATTTTAAACCTTGGAAATTGCTTCCAATCCTTTACTTTTATTTATAACCAGTCTTTCCTCAACTAGGAATTGACACTCAAACCTGCTTTTGCAATTCTAGAATATCTCTTCATACATAATTAGATACAGGCCACAGCTTTCCTGGTTAAATGTACATGTAGATTTGGTGTCGGTACATCACAGGCTACCATCTAGAAGTGGTAAGGTAGAGAAACTTACTAATCCTTGTTTACTTGAAAATTATATATATATATATATATATATATAATTTCATAATGTTAAGTCAGATAACTGTGAAATTATGATGGAAATGTGAAAAAGAAAACATACATGTCAGCGAACCTAGAGCCTCCTTCAGCCCGGATCCTAAGCAGCCTTTCCCATCCAGGAGGAGCTTGAGAGATGTCAGGTTTATCTATTGCCCAAAGCCTACTCCCGTCTTGGTAAATATCACCTGGATCATCGCAGGAGACATCAGGTCGCCATTCTCGAGCTCGGGCACATAAGAAAGGGATTTCTGAGATTTTTTCTCGTATTTCTTCATACTTCTCCTTTGTTGGAATAAGTCTCCATTTGAGGCATTCAGAACACTGGACTGTGAAGTGTCCTACATATGGCACGACTCTAGAAGAAGGATTTGATGCTGATGAGGCGACAGAACTCTGAGAGGATCTAGGATAACTTTCAATGAGATCAGAAGCACCTTGTCCAGGATTACTAGAAGCCTCATTATGAAGCACCAATTGCTTTGAAGCATTATCTACAGGTACATCATCCTCCAAAGAACTGTGAACTTTGGTAGTTACCTGTCGTAATGATTTAGCTTGTTTCTTTTTAAACTTCGGGGAAACAGCACCAAGATGGGACTGCATCCAAAATGATAAATTCACAATCAGAATAACTAGCAAATATTATACAAACAATAGCAAATAGTGTCAACTAGAGAAGCAGAAAATCCAAATTATTTGTAGAATAACTAAATGCTGCAAGTTAGTGAGACTATACATTTTTCTCAATCTTCCTAAAGATAATTGAGATATACAATTCAAGAGAAATTGAAAGTACGAGCATGAAAAACTAGAAAAGGATGAGTTATATATACAATTTTTTGCTTACTTAATTGTAACTAAAATAGAGTAAATAAGGGCCAGCCACCAACTTGTTATCTCAAACAGTTAGGCATCCTGACGAAATCCCAATGTCAAGAAATCAATCCCCCATATAGACAATAAAAAACAGGGCTATAAGAAATGTCCTCTAAGGATCTGATACCAAGGATGATAGGCACACAATACCAAACATAAGAAAAATAAGTACAGACTTTCAATGCTACACCAACAATTACTTTGTACCATAAAACGATCATCAAATACATGAGATATGCCATAAAAACATGAACATCAGATGTTTGAAGCGTAATTAGCAAATATCAGCCAACAACTAATCTAAACATATTAAACTAAAAACTGAAGCGTAATGGAGTATGAAGTCAAGTTGCTAAAAACTAAAAACTGAAGCATTACACACAAAACGACATATTTTGAACATTAGAAATCAGTTGACCGTCCCCATCTACACATTTCCAATGATCCAATAAATATCCTAAACTGACGTCTCAACCTTTGTTTCCATTCGCTAATAATCTAATCTAAGGGTAAAAATCGCAGGAAAAAAAATCAGAGGAAACAAAAATTTCGTCGAATTAACTGTAAACCCTACCATTTCTGGAGAGGAAACCACCGGCGAGTAGATCTAGTGTGGAGGCGGCGATGCAAGATCGGAGTAAACTCGAAACGAAAAGCGATCGGCCGCTCTCTACGTTGGAGAGAGAGATTTGGAAGGAGCGAGGTGGAGGAAGGAGAGCGATCTACTCGCGCCCCGATGCGCAAAGTGTTAGTCCAGGCGATCAGAGTCGCGGTATTTATGTGTTCAGTTGTGTCGTCACGACCGGCACCCGCTATCTGATATATAACGGAAAATATAGCTGATATATGTATATTCATGATTTTTAATAATAAAATGAATTTATATTTGTTTTTCTTACACATAAATATGTTCAAATTTATGTATTAAAAACTTATCAAATTAAAATAAGAAGATTTTTTTCATTTAATTTTTTTTATTAATTTATTTAATTCCGATTAATTTTGAAGATGGACAGTTTTATCCGACAAATCAACCATTAAATAAATTCAAAAAGTCCAAATGGACCTTCAATGTGAGATTAAACTTTCATTGTATGAAAATCATTCATATGACTCTTAGTGAGGAGGAGAATTTTTATAAGAATCATCCTAGTATTATCTTTTAACATGCTCTCAATGTCAATCCATGTGTCATTTTACTCATGGAGAATTTGATTATTAAATTTTATTAAAAAATATTTTTTTGTGTCATTTGCTCATCGATAATTTGACTATTAAATTTTATTTAAAAAAAAATTGGACTTTACTCGTTTATACATGACTAATAATAAATTATGATTTAAATTTAAACAAAATATAATAAAATAATAAATTATATTTGCTTATATTTCTATTCAACCTAAAATAGAGGATCAACATAAAAAAAATAACCTCAAGCAACTACGGAATTAGCGACTAAATCATTATTCGATCACTAATTTTGCGATCGATATCGTATTTCGATCAGCTAAAATTGATGGCAATAAATGATAGTTATTTAACGATGAAATTATACTTCGGTTGCTAAATAACGACCATCATATAATTCGATCACTAATTTAGGGATCGAACACAGATTCGGTCGCTAAAATTGGATGTGGACGGGATTAGAGTTTAGGAATTGGAATTGGCTTTTAGAGAATTTTATTAGTGATCAAACTCTCGGTCACTAAAATAAGAGTTGAAGAGTTTATATGTAATGCTTATCTAGTTGAAGAAATATTTTATTTTTGCTTATATTATTTTGTTGATAATGTAAAAATTAAAAATCACAACGGATTGCATCACTTCTATACCTCAGACTTAAATGTAAGTGCATCTCCTTGTTCAGTGACACGCTGTCCTTCCTTCAAGTTATAAAGGTAGTCTCAAGTCTCTAGACCTTCTACCCGCACTTCACTGAAGAATTCGATGACACTATCAAAATTGATTTTTTTTATATATAAAAATAAAATTCTTTTCTCTATTTGATGAGTGACTAACCTGATATCCGAGAGAGAAACGTAAGTGTGGAAGGCAATAGTAAAGGAAAAAGGTTTTTCATCCAGATTGGTGTTTCTTATGCGTGATGTCAACAAGAGATCTCCTCTTAGGAGCAAGGCAATTCAAAGGTGGAACTCGTAGTTGTGAGGCCAAAACTTGATCAACAGCCAATCCAAACGTCAATTCCCGCAAAGAGTCAAAGTCAAATTAAGATTGAGTCAAGTGTAGAGGTGAGCAAAAATTCAATAAAATTGAATAAATCGATCGAACCGATTTCTAAATAATTGATAATTTTTTATAATATTTAAAAATTTTAATTATTTTAATTAATTCGGTTGAAAATCTAATTAATCGATATTATATCAGTTCGATTTTTATTTAAAAATTCGATTGATTCGATTAGCTTAAAAATATTTAGTTCGTTTCAGTTTTAATTAATTCCGTGTGGCTCGATTCGATTTTAATTAAATACTCAATCTTAACCAAGTTGATCACCACTGGATGAGCTCAAGTTAAGACAGTCTACTTCGACAAAGCTCAAGTCTGAGTCAATCCCAACCGCATCTGAGTTAAGTGCACCTTAGCAGCAGTTACTAGAGCACTGATTCTCGAGAAGTGTCTCTTAGTAAAGAGAAGATGTAAATCTTTTGAGAACCAATGCCACTCATCCCATCATTATCTCTCCCTTATTTATTTAAAGGTCAAGTGACAAGAGATTGAATATTTTTTACTCTTTTACTATCTTTTTCTTTTACTATTTTCTTTTATCTTTTTTGCGAGATTTGATTTCAACATTGAAAAAAGTCTAGTCCAGATTCATCTTCACTTCTCGTCTAACAATCTTTCTAATCGATCGTCACGACGAAAAGTCTTCTCTAGAATCTTTGTGATGTTCAACACCTTAATAACCAATTTAACAAGAGCCAACTCCATAGAAACTGACCCATTCAAAACCAACCAAAAGCAATCGACCATGATTATTTTGTAGAGTCAGGTCATTTCCTGATCTCGGATCATATGAGTTTACATTTAAACTCATTAGGTTTCAAAAGCTACAAAAATGTCTCAGTATGTTCCTTCTCTAGTTTGCTTTATCAAACTGAGGGCTTAACTTATCAATAACAACTTATTGTAAAATTGTTTGTGTGATTAAAAAAATAATATAAAAAGTAAAAAAGATAGAAAATCAAAAGAATTCCTTAATTATTTTATCACAAAAAATCCATTAAGAATCCACCTATAATTTAATTAAAAAACATTTTTTGGCTCGTTTATATATGACTAATAATAAATTATAGTTTAAATTAAACAAAGTATAATAAGTTATATTTGACTATATTCTATTCAACTAGCCATGATAGAGGATTAAGTTAAGACAAATTGAACCCATTGACCATAGATCATCAATCTTAAACCTTAAAATCTAAAATCCTAAACCCTAAATCTTAACTCATGATCTAAACTCGATCAACAAAACAGTTATTTTGTAAAGGCACAAGCCTCCGTGTATAGCGTAATAATATAATATATGCCACTCTGCATTTAAAAGTATAACAAAAAAAAATATTGAATGTAAAAAAAGAGTAGCATCGATGGAACCATACGACCAACACTACCCCTCGTCATCATAATCCTTGGAGAACCTTTTGGGGATCGAGTTGGCCGCTGCAGTAGCTGGAAGCCACTAGAGAAAGCTCCATTCTTCCGGTCCATTCTTCGCCAGGCTTCAGAGTGATGGGCTTCTCGATGTTCGCAGCCCCCACGCAGAGAGTGTGCTTGTAGTCATTATCTCCGAAGTCCGGAATGGACTTGGCCTTTCTGTTCCAAGGGTTCCACACCACTGCAGAGGTCGACCACCCATTACATGAGAGAAGGAATCCATAAAAAACTGTCGGCTATAGCTCAAATGCTTACCAGCGTCAGGCAGCCCATCTTTGCGCATCACTAAAGTCCTTTTCTTCTCGTGGTCTATGATTGCGATCTTAGTTGGTATGCCAACGTAGACTCTGTCAATCTTCTCTCGGTCCAAAAAAATAAAACAGTTAAGAAAACAATAAAAAAAAATTGATAGTGATTACATCACTTCTGTACCTCAGACTCAAATGTAAGTGCATCTCCTTGTTCAGTGACACGCAGTCCTTCCTTCAAGTTGTCAAGGTAGTCCCAAGTCTCCAGACCTTCGACCCGTACTTCACTGAAGAATTCAATCACACGATCAAATTTGCTTTTTTTATATATACAAAAATAAAATCCTTCTTTCTATTCGATGAGTGACTAGCCTGATATCCGAGAGAGAAACGTAAGTGTGGAAGGCGATAGTAAAGGAAAAGGGTTTTCCATCAGGATTGGTGTTTCTTATGCGTGATGTCAACAAGAGATCTCCTCCTAGTACCAAGGCAATTCGAAGGCGGAACTCGTAGCTGTGAGGCCAGTTCTTGAGATCTTCCTGGGTTGGCTTTAGGATTAAGTCAACATAGCTCTTAACGGCGGAACTTGTTGGTAGAGTTGGCGGATTAGTATCGACAGTCCAAAGCTTGTTCCTAGCAAATCCATGCCGTTCGAGATTTCCAGAGTTTGAAAACTGCATTTATACAATGGCGTTACACTGTGCTAGAAAGAATTTTGTAGTGTAACAGAAGGAAAATAGAACCATTACCTGTGGGAAACATATTGGGATGCCACCGCGAATAGCTTGTGGGGGCTTAAAGACAGCCTGCGAGAAACAATGGAGACAATAATTTTGTATAAAATATCCAAAAATGCATTTAGATGTTGATTTTTTTTAGTCATTGCCACATAGAGAGAGTTGAAAGATGGATGTTTGTAAATCATAAAACATAATATACAATGATAAGAAAGAAAATCTAAATTAGCACTTTATATAAGTTAATATGTTTACCTTACTGCTAACAAAAAGCAACTCCTCCCTACGGTTATTTTTCCAGGATGTCACCTGACCTCCAAACAAATACACCTGCAATTATAGTCGTTCATTGAAGAGTTGTCAAACTTATTTCCTTCTCACGCTCACTTCAGTTTGAGAGCAAAATTAAACTAGAGTCGAGTTGGAAATAAATATAAGAAGGCGTATGGATTGTAGTCAACAAGACAAGTCTAAATCAATTATTCAAAGAATAAGTAGCATACAAGTGAAGTATCTGAGTGTCTTGGTATATGTTTCCAAGGAATCAAGAAAATAATAGTTTCTAGTAAATTTTCTTTATTAAATGATGATGGAAGAACACAGGCCTGGAAAATCATGTGAAACACATTAGTTAGCAATATGTCTACATAATTATGCAATAATCATAAAGAAAGTCAATGGTTTAAGTAGTGTACCTAAAAACTGGAACATATCATATGAGAGCATCACTTTATCAAGAGAACTGATGGAGTGGACGCAGACTCCTAACTAGAATAATCTATTCATCTATTTTTATACAGATAATGAACTAATGTTCATCGCAGCTTTCCTTTCCTTGAAATAGAGATTAGAAAAGCCAACGGGTATATATGGAAAAGGCAACCACCTAACACTCACTACTGTTCAAGAAATTAATGTTCTTGAGCAGGACAAGAGTCCCCACTCTAACACTCTCACTATGTATGTACTAGGATTTGATGAAACTAATCGATCCCACTTTTCTTTCACGTGGTAGGTCAAGTAACGAATAGAGAAGAGACCTTGATCTAATTATTTCACAAGGTATGCCAAGAAACTAATAGAAAATAGAATTTTGAATGGATCAAGTATTAACACGGAAGAGGAAGATTTAAATGGCAAGAACGAACGCGAAGATACAGAGAAAAAACGAAAATTGGTCAGCTTACAAATTAAATATGGAAAGAACACTCTCATAATACATTTCATGGCAATTAATGATATATCGGTACGAACAACGTATTCATGGAAAGCAGTAATATGAAATGCAACTGAATATAAACAGCTATTATACCAATTCTTTTCGATTGCACAAACACAAGATTAACCCATCCATTTTAATCGGATTTTTGGATGAATAAATTCTGCATAAATAACGCACTAAAAACGAAGGTGCAACAACCGATAGAACGTGCTCATGCAAGTAATGAGACCGCTTCTAACAAGAGGGATTAAACAAGCATCTATGTATCTGAACGTAGCGAAAGATCGAAGGAAGATGGAGATAGCTAGAACGGATCCAGCATTACCAATGTAATAAAAATAAAGTAATAGCAGTGAAAGAGTGGATAGAACGTATTCAATCAAGATTAAACAAATTTTAACGTCGAAGAAGAAGACGGCTAGAACGGATCCAACGCACATTATCAATGAAATAAAAACCAACAAATTAATTTCAATGCAACTTTCGATTTAACGCATTCAAGCAATGCAAAAGGTCCGCAAATCAATATTGCTTCTACGAACAGGGAATAAGTGCGCATCTAAACAGAGACAAGGATCGAAGGGAGATGTAAAGGGCTAGGATCCAGCAGCACCAATAATGCAATAGAGACCAAGAAATTAAATATCAATGCAACAGTGGATAGGACGAATCCAGATCACTGCTGCGAACAGGGAGCAAATGCACATCTAAATGGAGTGAAGATCTAAGGGAGATGAAGGGGGGCATAACTGATCCAGCATACCAATGCAATAAAGACCAAAAAATGACGATGCAAAAGTGGGCAGAACATATTCAAGCAATGCAAATGATCAACTAATCGAGATCGCTTGTACGAACAGAGAATAAACGCACGTCTAAACGGAGAGAAGGATCGAGATAGAGAGAGGGCGGACCTCGGCGGAGCAGCCTCGGGGTTCCCTGAGCACGATCTTGTCGAGGTCATTGACGCCCTTGCAGAGCTCCAACGGCGGTGAAGGCCCTGCCATGTCTTCTCGCGATCGACCGAGATCGATCCCCGCACCACCACCTCCACCGGAACCCTAGCCCAGATCGATCGAATCGAATCCCTCGCCGCCCTTCGCTCGCTGGCAATACCAGAGTGAGGCAGAGGACGAAGGAGAGGAGCGAATGAGACGGTGTCTCACGCGGCACCGGCGTATTTATAGGCGAAGGCTCGGCCGTTACGAGGCGCTCGTCCCGTGGTCCCGACGCCATCCGCGTTGGAGCGCCTTCTCAACTCCAGTCTCCAGCGCGGCGATTCGATGCGACGATGCATGAAGAAAATTACGTCCTGCACCCTTGAGTTCTAGTATTTATCCTCCACCGGCTCTAAATATTTCCCGTTTACCTCTCACAATTTATAGAATTACTAAAAGAAATCTGGGAGCTTTTCGCGCGTTTAGTGAACGTGTAGATTTAGATACTTTCGGATGTAAAATGAGTAATTGAATTTTATAAAGCGGTTCATGATCGACATGAAGTTAATAGAAATTATTTAATTTATTAGTTTTGTTTATTAATCTGAAAAAAAATAAGCTCTTTTAACAAATATTTTATTTTGTTTTTTGTTGTTGAAGTTTTATTGGCATTATCAAATTATATCCGGAAATCATGGATAGAGTTATGAGAGGACAAATAATCGACGTAAGTTTTAATATAATTGATTCATTTTAATATAAATCAATATTTTTTTATATTTCAAATTTATTATTATCTGAAAACACACAGATTTCGTTTTAAAATAAGTATTACATATTTATTATTTTTATTTAAATTTAAATGACTATAAGTTTTATTTTTCATCGAACAAAAACTTTCTTCCTCTAGATCAGTTGAGCTATCTTACCAGGAATATAACACTTCCTATTGTAAAGCTTGGGTCATCTAAAGGTGTGTGGGTGAGGGAGGAGGGAAATGTAAAAAAAAAAAAAAAAGATGGTAAATTCAATTATAACTCGCGTGTTCATTAAAAAATATTTAACCCAGATAGATTTATAATCTTGGCTTCGTTAATGACCCGTTCTATCTCTTCTAAGTCTAATGGAATTATCCGAGCTTGGACTTCGATGTCCAGAGGATCCATCTCTTCGATAAGTATAGAGATTAGTCGTATCAGGGGTAGTTGAAATCAATAACTTTCTCGATCTCGAAGAGTGGATGAAGGTAGAGTGACCGTTAATGATAAACATGTCAAAGACGGAGTGCTTTCATCAAAATCTCCGACTTTATAGAGTCATTCTTTTGCTCATGGAACGAATGAAAATATAATTTTAGAATTATTTTTTGATATCTTATCGGAGATTTACTCCTCCTCATCATTTCAAAGGAATAATCTCCGTGTAGATCTGATGTAGTGGTAAAATATTATGGCTCATAGGCATGAATCAAAGAATAAAAGAAATTAAAAAGGGGAAAAAATTCCCACTCAAGAAGTAGAGCTGAGTATTTAATTAAAATAGAATTGAATTGAATTAATTAAAATTGAATTGAATTTAATTTTTTTAACTAACTGAATCGATTAAATTTTTAAATAAAAATTGAATAAATTGAATCGATAAAATATCGATTAATTTGATTTTCGACCGAGTTAACTAAAATAATCAAAATTTTTAACTATTATGAAAAATTTATCAATTAATTAAAAATTTATAAATTTATTTGTTAAAAAATTTATAAATTATTTTTTATTTTGATTAATTTGATTTATTTAATTTATTCAGTTTAATTGAATAAAAAATTTTAAAATCGAAATCAAATCAAATTAATTAATTAAAAAAATTAAAATTTTAAAAATTTTAATTCTATCTAATTAATTAATTTAATTTAATTTAATTTATTTTTTGCTGAAGGGAAGAGGCCAGAAAAAGACGGAAAGAGTGAGAGAAAATCCTTCGGGAAGAAGGAGGTTAATAAAGGATTAAATAATTTGTATAAATAAATTAAATTAAGGAATAAATAAAAGGATTAAATTTTAAATTTAACTCAAATGAATATTTAGAAGGTTAATTTGTATAAATTGTATTTTAGATTTATAATCAATCCGAATAAATGATTAAAAAAAGATGGAAAATCACTCTTTTGATATGGGACCCACCGAGACCGAGTCGTGCACATTCCAATTTAGTGGTTGATCGTTGTTCAACAAATTATGAATAATAATAATAATAATAATAAATAAAATTCTTGACTTGTTTTTTAAATAAAATAAATAAGGAAAATTCACTTATATATATTCAAAGTTTTTGATGGGGCAGAGATAAACACCACGTGGTCCGCTTAGAACTCGGTCAACAGCCAATCCATGTCACTTCTCACAAAGAGTCAAAGTCAAATCAAAATTGAGCCAAGCTGATCACTGGATGAGCTCGGGTTAAGATAGTTTACTTCGACAAAGCTCAAGTTGAGTCAATCCCAACCGCATCTGAGTTAAGTCCAATCCAATTCTGAACTCGAGATTTGATTTGAATATCAGAGAAGTCTCGTCAAAATTCATCTTAACTCCTCTTCTAACAATCTTTCTAATCTTTCTAATCATCACTACTAAAGGTCTTCTACTCTTCTCTATAATCTTTGCGGTGTTTGACATTTTAATAGTCAATTTACCAAAAGCCAACCCGATAGAGACTAACCGAAAGCAATCAATCAGGATTATTTTGCAGAGCCAGCTCATTTCCTAATCTCGGATCATATAAGTTTACATTTAACCTTATTAGATTTCAAAAACTGAAATATTGTCCTTTAGAGAACAGTAAATTACTTCTCTAGTTTGCTTTATGAAATTCAGGCTTATCCATAACAACTTATTCTAAAATTTATGTGATTAAAAAAATAATATAAAAAGTAAAAAGATAGAAAATCAAAAGAATTCCTTAATTATTTTATCACAAAAAAAATCCATTAAGAATCCACCTATAATTTAATTAAAAAAACATTTTTGACTCGTTTATATATGACTATTAATAAATTATAGTTTAAATTAAACAAAATATAATAAAATAATGAGTCATATTCGACTATATTCTACTCAACCTAAAATAGAGGATTAAGTTAAGCCAAATTGAACCATGGCCAAAGACCATGAACACTTAGACCGAGAGGAAACAAATGAACTCAGCATAAAATTTCGATCGACAAAAAACTTATTTTGTAAAGACACAAGCCTCCGTATAACATACTAATATAATATATGCCATTCTGCATTCAAAAGTATGATAAAAAAAAAAGAATATTGAAAATGTAAAAAAAGAGCAGATCGAACCATACGGCCAACACCCTCTCGTCATCATAATCCTTGGAGAACCTTTTGGGGATCGAGTTGGCCGCTGCAGTAGCTGGAAGCCACGAGAGAAAGCTCCAATCTTCCGGTCCATTCTTCGCCAGGCTTCAGAGTGATGGGCTTCTCGATGTTCGCAGCCCCCACGCAGAGAGTGTGCTTGTAGTCATTATCTCCGAAGTCCGGAATGGACTTGGCCTTTCTGTTCCAAGGGTTCCACACCACTGCAGAGGTCGACCACCCATTACATCAGAGAAGGAATCCATAAAAAAACTGTAGGCTATAGCACAAATGCTTACCAACGTCAGGCAGCCCATCTTTGCGCATCACTAAAGTCCTTTTCTTCTCGTGGTCTATGATTGCGATCTTAGTTGGTATGCCTACGTAGACTCTGTCGATCTTCTCTCCATGCAAACAAATGAAACAGTTAAGAAAACAATAAAAAAAAATTGATAGTGATTGCATCACTTTTATACCTCAGACTCAAATGTAAGTGCATCTCCTTGTTCAGTGATACGCTGCCCTTCCTTCAAGTTATCAAGGTAGTCCCAAGTCTCCAGACCTTCGACCCGCACTTCACTGAAGAATTCGATCACACGATCAAATTTGAATTTTTTTTATATAAAAAAATAAAATTCTCTCTATTCGACGAGTGACTAACCTGATATCCGAGAGGGAAACGTAAGTGTGGAAGGCGATAGTAAAGGAAAAAGGTTTTCCATCAGGATTGGTGTTTCTTATGCGTGATGTCAACAAAAGATCTCCTCCGAGTGCTAAGGCAATTCGAAGGCGGAACTCGTAGCTGCAGTCGAATATTGAAGAGTTATTCACTGCAAAACATGATTTATAGACAGCGTGAACGAACCTGTGAGGCCAGTTCTTGAGATCTTCCTGGGTTGGCTTTAGGATTAAGTCAACATAACTTTTAACGGAGGAACTTGTTGGTAGAGCTGGCGGATTAGTATCGACAGTCCAAAACTTGTTCCTGGCAAATCCATGCCGTTCGAGATTTCCAGAGTTTGAAAACTGCATTTATACAATTGCGTTACACTGTGCTAGAAAGAATTTTGTAGTGTAACAGAAGGAAAATAGAAGCATTACCTGTGGGAAACATATTGGGATGCCACCGCGAATAGCTTGTGGGGGCTTAAAGACAGCCTGCCAGAAACAATGGAGACAATAATTTTACAGCTATAAAATATCCCAAAATGCATTTAGATGTTAATTTTTTTAGTCATTGCCACGTAGAGAGAGTTGAAAGATGGATGTTTGTAAATCATAAAACATAATATACAATGATAAGAAAGAAAATCTAAATTAGCACTTTTTATAAGTGGTTTACCTTACTGCTAACAAAAAGCAACTCCTCCCTACGGTTATTTTTCCAGGATGTCACCTGACCTCCAAACAAATACACCTGCAATTATAGTCGTTCATTGAAGAGTTGTCAAACTTATTTCCTTCTCACGCTCACTTCAGTTTGAGAGCAAAAACTAGAGTCGAGAAATCCGAAATAAATTATATAAGAAGCGCGTGTATGGATTGTAGTCAATAAGACAAGTGTAAATCAATTATTCAAAGACTAAGGAGTATGCAAGGGAAGTATCTGAGTGTCTTAATATATGTTTCCAAGGACTCCAGAAAATAATAATTTCTAGTAAATTTTCTTTATTAAATGATGATGGAAGAACACAGGCCTGGAAAATCATGTGAAACACATTAGTTAGCAATATGTCTACATAATTATTCAATAATCATAAAGAAAGTCAATGGTTTAAGTGTATCTAAAAACTGGAAAAGATTATGAGAGCATCACTTTTCGATTGCACAAACACAATATTAACCCATCCATTTTAATCGGATTCTTGGATGAATAAATCCTGCGTACATAACGCACTAAAAACGAAGGCGCAACAACCGATAGAACGTGCATGCTCAAGCAATGCAAGTAATCCACAAATCGAGACCGCTTCTAACAAGAGGGATTAAACAAGCATCTATGTATCTGAATGTAGTGAATGATCGAAGGGAGATGGAGATGGCTAGAACGGATCCAGCATTACCAATGTAATAAAAAGAAAGCAATGGCAGTGAAAGAGTGGATAGAACGTATTCAAACAAGATTAAACAAATTTTAACATCGAAGAAGAAGACGGCTAGAACGGATCCAACGCACATTATCAATGAAATAAAAACCAACAAATTAATATCAATGCAACTTTCGATTTAACGCATTCAAGCAATGCAAAAGATCCGCAAATCAATATTGCTTCTACGAACAGGGAATAAGCGCGCATCTAAACGGAGACAAGGATCGAAGGGAGATGTAAAGGGCTATAACGGATCCAGCAGCACCAATAATGCAATAGAAACCAAGAAATTAAATATCAATGCAACAGTGGATATATAGGACGAATTCAAGCAATGTAAATGATCCGCGAATCCAGATCGATCGCTGCTGCGAACAGGGAGCAAATGCACATCTAAATGGAGTGAAGATCGAAGGGAGATGAAGGGAGACCGCAAAAAATAGCAATGGAAAAGGGGACAGAACATATTCAAGCAATGCAAATGATCAACTAATCGAGATCGTATGAACGCACGTCTAGACGGAGGGAAGGATCGAGATAGAGAGAGGGCGGACCTCGGCGGAGCAGCCTCGGGGTTCCCTGAGCACGATCTTGTCGAGGTCATTGACGCCCTTGCAGAGCTCCAACGGCGGTGAAGGCCCTGCCATGTCTTCTCGCGATCGACCGAGATCGATCCCCGCACCACCACCTCCACCGGAACCCTAGCCCAGATCGATCGAATCGAATCCCTTGCCGCCCTTCGCTCGCTGGCAATACCAGAGTGAGGCAGAGGACGAAGGAGAGGAGCGAATGACACGGTGAGATCCTGCGGCACCGGCATATTTATATGCGAACGCTCGGCCGTTACGAGGCGCTCGTCCCGTGGTCCCCACGCCATCCGCGTTGGTTTGTTATCGGAGCCCTAGATCGCGCTCGCGGAGCACCGCCAACGTTCAAAAATTAACCCGCTTGCGCCTTCTCAACTCCAGTCTCCAGCGCGAGCCGATTCGATGCATGAAGAAAATTACATCCAGCACCTTGCAGTTCTAGTATTTATCCTCCATCGGGTCCAAACATTTCCCGTTTACCTCTCACAATTTATATAATTACTTAAAAGAAATCTTGGAGCTTTTCGCATGTTTGGTGCACGTGTATATTTAGATACTTTCGGGTGTAAAATGAGTAATTGAATACTTACAAAGCGGTTCAATGATCGATATGAAGTTAATAGCAATTATTTAATTTATTAGTTTGGTTTTATTAATCTGAAAAAATAATGTTTTTTTCAGCTCTTTTAACAAATTTTTTTTTGTTGTTGAAGTTTTATTGGCATTCTCAAATTATACCGGAAATTAATGGATAGAGTTATCAGAGGACGACATAAGTTTTAATATAATTATTCATTTTAGTATAAATCAATATTTTTTCACATTTCAAACTTATTATTATCTGAGAACACATAGATTCCGTCTTAATCTAATAAGTATCACGTATTATTATTATAATTTAAATTTAAATGACTATAGGTTTTATTTTTGTTTATCTAGAGGATCCATCTCTTCGATGAATAAATCCATCCATCTATTATTTTATAATAAATAAACAAAGAAAAAGGATACATAATTCATCATTTTTCATGAATAAACATCAAAAAATATTCCATGTAAATTTTTTTTCAATTTTTAAATTCATTCTCCCAAATAAATAGGATATAATTAAGAAATAAATAAAAGGATTAGATTTTGAATTTAACTGAGATGAATATTTAGAAGGTCAATTTATATAAATTATATTTTAAATTTATAATCAATCCGAATAAATGATTTTAAAAAGGGAAAAATCATTACTCTTTTGATACGGGACCCACCGAGACCGAGTCGTCCACATTTCATTTGGTGGTTGATCGTTGTTCAACAAATTATGAATAATAATAATAAATAAAATTCTAGACTTATTTTTTTAATGAAATAAATGAGGAAAATTCACTTATATATATTCAAAGTTTTTTCATAGTTTTTTATGGGGTAGAGATAACAACAATGGCGGAGCCAACTCGGATGATTTACTCGGAGCTGATTTCGGACTGTGGGCTACATCAATATAATACCCCAGATTATCTTTTTCATTCTTTCAAATTTTCCTTTTTTTTGCCTATAAATTTTAATTTTTTTTCTTCTCCGACATTGTCGAGCCCCGGGCTATAGCCCAAGTAGCTTACAAGGTGACTCTCCCCTTGAATAACAAAGACCACATGATCCGTTTAGAACTCGATCAACAACTAATCCATGTCAGTCCCCGCAAAGAGTCAAAGTCAAATTAAATCAAGATTGAGCTAAGTTGGTCACCACTAGATGAGCTTGGGTCCAGATAGTCTACTTGGACAAAGCTCAAGTCGAGTCAATCTCAACTGCATCCGAGTTATATTTGCCCCAATTTTGAACTCGAATCCAACATGACACTTAGTGGCAGTTACTATTCTCAAGAAGTCGTATCTCTTAATAAAGGGAAAAGATGCACGTCTATTAAGAACCGGTGCCATCTATTCCATATTTATCTCTTCCCTATTTATGTAAAGGTTAGGTGATAACACCCTCTCATACGGTCATGGTATTGATTGTGTGGGACTGTTGGGGTGGTAGATTCTATCTTAACTGACCGTATGGGATCATTGGGATAACGAATTCTACCATTTTATTGAAGTTAGGTGACAACATCAAAGAGAGGATGATTATTTTTACTTGTTTTATTATCTTTTACTCTTTTATAGTTTTCTACTATTTTTTTTTGGTGAAATTTAATTTGAGCATCGAAGAAGTCTCGTTAAGATTCATCCTGACCTCTTTTCTAACAATCTCTCATAGTCTTTTTAATCGTTACTACTTGTCAATAACAACTTATTCTAAAATTGTTTATGTGATTAAAAAGAATAATATAAAAAGGAAATCAAAAGGATCTTCTTTAGAGTCTATCACGACACTTGACACCTTAATAGTCAATTTAATGGGGCCATGGTAGACCATCTTTGATTGAAATTATTGGATCATTATTGTCAATCAAATGAGTATCCAACACATTTAACTCAACACATTTAAATTTAAATTATGATTTATTTAATAATAATAATTTTATACTGAGTGCAATGTTAATTTAAACATCAAATTAAGTATATTAAATTTATCAATGAACATTTCGTTCGTTAAAAAAACATTAAATATTATTAACAAATAGTTGGGCATATATATTTGTATTAATTTATACATTTACGTAAATGGGATATTTAATTTATTTTATTTAATATGAGCCCCATCAGTTGCCCACGTGACACGGCCTCTCGCCACATAAATAAATCGGACTCCGATCGAGCCGCGACGTGACGGCCGTTACGTTCGTATCCACGCGTTTACGTCGTCGTTTCCCACGCCGTGATATTCCCGAAGGCCAAAGCCTCACCTTCTGGTTTCTTCTCGACCAACCGGCCACCCACCAAGTCGGCAAGTCCCCGTCGCTCGCTGCTCCTCGGCGTGGTCTCTCTCTCTCTATCCGTCACGTTGAGCCTGATCGGAGCAGGGAGAGAGGAGGAGGAGTAGGAGGAAGAGATCCGCCCGGGAGTTTGTATCTCGTCGAGCGATCTTTTACGGGCCGCGATGCAGACGGATTCAGGGAAGGCCTCGCCTCTGGATCTCGTGTCGGCCATCGTCGCCTCCCTCGGAGGCGACGTCCTCGCGTCGGGGGCCGACGCCGCGACTGCGATCGCGGAAAACCGGCGTCTGCTCGCGATCCTGACTACCTCCGTCGCCGTGTTCGTCGGATGCGCCGTGATCTTCTTCTTTAGGAGATTTGGCGGGAAGAATCCGGCCGAGCCGCCGAAGCCGTTGGCGGTGAAGGTGCAGCGCGAGGCGGAGGATGACGACGGGAAGAAGAAGGTCACCGTCTTCTTCGGGACGCAGACCGGGACGGCCGAGGGGTTCGCTAAGGTTGGGGTTTGATCCATATGGTTTGGTTTTGAATTTGCTTTTCCTTTCTCAAGGAGTTTAGACTTAGAGTGTTTCTAATTCTTCTTTTTTTTTGTCCTTTGCGGTATTAGGCGCTGGCCGACGAGGCGAAGGCACGGTATCCTAATGCCACATTCAAAGTTGTGGATATCGTAAGATCGTGTCCACCCTAATTTGAGATAATTTGGTAATTATTGATCGGACTTTATTTTTTAGTGATCTGTACTTTCCCAAATTGCAGGACGAATATGCTACTGAGGATGATGAATACGAGGAGAAACTGAAAAAAGAGACCTTGGTTTTGTTCTTCTTGGCCACGTAAGTAGTACAAACTGGGAACTATTTTCTGCAGAAATTTGAGCTGATCACTTTGGGTGTTATATATAGGTATGGAGACGGCGAGCCGACTGATAATGCTGCTCAGTTCTACAAATGGCTTACAGAGGTTCTGGAAGCATTCACATTTCATTTATATGTTTTCTCAACGATCCTTCTACATTACCTGATTGCTGATAGTGTATCTTGATTGATTACAGGGGAAAGAGAGAGAAACTTGGTTAGAACATCTGCAATTTGCTGTGTTTGGCTTGGGCAATCGGCAATATGAGCATTTCAATAAGGTATGTGAATGAAGAACTATTCAAGACCACTTTGTGTTAACCTCTGGACTGACATTTCTTTTAATGTTACTTGCATAATAAAAGGTTGCCAAGGTGGTTGATGAATTGCTTGCAGACCAAGGTATAAGCATTTTTGGCTAGCAAAGATTATTCGACTCATTGTTTTTGTTACTTGGATTGTCTTTATTTTCTGTTACTTGTTTTCTTTGGTTGAAAGCCCATAACACAATCATCTCATTCTTCAAGAGCATCTAACTTGTGTTTTTGAAAGAGATTTTCGAAAGTTACTACAACAAGTGAGGAGTGTGCTTTAACATGTCCTAATATGAAGAGTTACTTGGAGACTTTGTTTAGTTTTCTGTCTTTGATTTTCACTATATATAAGGAGATTTAAAATGGGAAGTTTGTAAATGTGTTTATCAAACTTAAAGATAGTAATCAATCTTGCCCGGATTGATTTCCCAACATTTTTGTGCTTCATAGGTGGCAAGCGCATTGTCCAAGTGGGATTGGGAGATGATGATCAGTGTATTGAAGATGACTTCTCTGCATGGTATGTTGTATCAGCAAAGTATTATGCTTATGCCATCTAATTTCAATGTTGACTGGGCACTTTTTCTGTAATTCTGTTATCCTTTTCTGCCTCTCTCTATATTTTGCATTTTTGTATTTCATTATTTCACTCTATAATGGTGGAGTTGATATTCTACTAGGAGGGAGCTCCTTTGGCCAGAATTAGATAAGTTGCTTCAGGATGAAAATGATGTAGGTGCATCTACCCCATATACTGCTGCTATTCCTGAATATCGGATTGTTTTTATCAAACCCGAAGAAGTTTCATCCTTGGATAAAAGTTTAAGTTTTGCAAATGGCCATGCTGTTCATGATATACAACATCCATGCAGGTAGAGATATTTCTCTATACATGAAAACTTTAGAAACTATAGGATATGAGACACCCTTAATGTAGAAGTCATGTCTAATGCAACATATGGTTCTTCAAGGGCTGATGTGGCTGTGCGACGAGAACTCCATACTTCAGCTTCAGACCGATCTTGCATCCATTTGGAGTTTGACATTGCTGGCACAGGCTTGACGTAAGCTTATTTGTTGTATCATTTTGAAGCATTCTTTCTTATTTATAACTGTAGCTACATGCAATTTGTGCAATTATTTGAATTTGATACTTTTACGTGCTAATCTATTTGGTGAACATTAACCTAATTTCATTTGTTGAGTCAGTGTTGTGCGTTTTACTTTGTTTACTATTCTTTGTCTATAGAGAATGCATCTTCCTCTGAATCAATTCAAGAATTTCTTCTGACAATCTTGCCTTTAGATGAATTTATTTCAGAGCAAATATTAAAATACCACAGTGCACGTATATTTTATAAGGAACCAATTAATTGCTACCAAGTTGTTCTTGTAGATGGCACTAACAAAGAATTACTGTTACCCTAGCTAGTGGCCATGTATTCCAAATATTATTGAAATTATTTAATTACCAAAAAATTTTGATTTTGCATAAAACAGTTTTACATTCTATTTAAATATTTTAGGATTTGCCACACTAGTTTGAATCAACAATTGAAAATGTCCCATCAACTATAATTTTGGTTCCATATGTCCATCTAAAGCGTCTTAATCTTCACTTCTTGATGAACACTCACTTTCAAATTTTCCCCAAGATTAAGCAAATGTTGCATGTATAGTCGTATCAATCAGTGATGTTCAGTGGAATTTTAGATACATAAAATTAAGCTGAATGTCTTCATAGAGTGGCTACCTCACCTAACTTTTATTCTTGAGATTCATTATGTCGTAAGATTCTGATCCTTCACCTTTAGTATTCATCATTATGAATCATTGTGGTATTCTATAAGTTGATATGTTTTTGTACTCGTGCACTGGAAGTTGCATTTCTAAACTACAAGCATCCTTTTGAACAGGTTGACAAATTGTTGAAGTACATGCTCATTTACAATTATGGAATTTGACATTCTGGTAACCAGTTTGGACCTTTCTTTTTTCAGGTATGAAACAGGGGACCATGTGGGTGTATTCGCAGAGAATTGTGCTGAGATAGCAGATGAGGCTGCGAAGCTGTTAGGTCATTCACTTGACACATATTTCTCTATCCATGCTGACAAGGAGGATGGTACACCACTTGGAGGCTCTTTATCACCTCCTTTCCCATCGCCATGCACTCTAAAATCTGCTCTTACCCGATACGCTGATCTTCTAAATTCACCAAAAAAGGTGTTTTGTTGCTCCTATTAACTAGTTTATATTATCGTGGACCTAAGCTTGTACCTGAATCTTTTCTGCTAAACATGCAGAGTGCTTTACTTGCTCTGGCTGCGCATGCATCAGATCCTAGTGACGCAGAGCGACTTAGATTTTTGGCTTCACCTGCTGGAAAGGTTAGCCTTTTTCCTGAGACTGCACAAATTTTTTGTTGTGAACTTGCACAAAATTGTTGCCCAAATAAATTTTGTTCTAAAAAATTCTCACCCGAATAAATTTTGTTTGTGCAGGATGAATATTCTCAATGGGTCATCGCTAGTCAGAGGAGTCTTCTTGAAGTTATGACTGAATTTCCATCTGCAAAGCCTCCACTAGGAGTGTTCTTTGCTGCAGTAGCCCCACGCTTGCAGCCAAGATATTACTCAATTTCCTCATCGCCAAGGTAATAATCGATTCGTAATCTCGAATTGTTTTTCATTTATCCAACAGACTCATGTTCGATTGCTCCTGTTCAGGATGGCACCAACTAGAATACACGTGACGTGTGCATTAGTTTATGAAAAGACACCAACTGGAAGGATCCATAAAGGAGTCTGTTCCACTTGGATGAAGGTATTTTTCTGTGTGCTTTAACCCTTTTGTACCTGCATGCCTTGATTGAATAATTGAACTACAGTATGACAGCCATGCATGCTTTCTTTTCACATCTTCATTCTATATCATTTTCAATCCTGATTGAAGCATAAAACTAAATCAAGTTGTTGCTCTTTCAGATTACTACTGCAATTTTTTTCTTAGTCTGAAATCAATATATTTTGTAACTTAGAAGCTCCATGTTTCTATATTTTTTATAAAGATATTTCAGTCTTATTACAATGAAAGTCTTCGTTTTACAGAATTCCATTCCGCTAGAAGAGAACCAACAATGCAGCTGGGCTCCTATATTTGTGAGGCAGTCAAACTTTAAACTGCCAGCTGATCCTTCTGTACCTATTATCATGATTGGACCTGGCACAGGGTTGGCGCCTTTCCGGGGCTTCTTACAGGTTTCTAGATTTTTACTAAGAGTTGCTTTCTTGCAAACATGGAACATGATCATCCCTAATCAATTACTGGTTCTCACACTATGAATATTTGCCATTCACAGGAAAGGTTGGCATTGAAAAAGGAGGGAGTGGAACTCGGGCATGCTATTCTCTTCTTTGGATGCAGGAACCGCAAAATGGTGCGATAAAACACAGTGCATCCTCCTATATGTTTAGAATCTGTTAAAATTTCAGTTTCTTTTTTTTACACTTCATAACTCATGTGGCTCTTAAATTTTGCAGGACTTCATCTATGAGGGCGAGTTGAACAATTTTGTTGAAAAAGGCGCACTTTCTGAGCTTACCGTGGCCTTCTCCCGTGAGGGTCCAACCAAGGAATACGTGCAACATAAAATGACACAGAAAGTTGGACAAATTCCCTTTTCCTCATTTTCATGTCATAGTTTCCTCATCTCTTAAATCATAACCTTTGTTTCTCTTAAATTTCTCCTAGGCATCTGAACTTTGGAACATCATCTCTCGAGGCGGATATATTTATGTCTGCGGTGATGCTAAGGGTATGGCCAGAGATGTCCATAGAGTTCTTCATACTATTGTTCAAGAGCAGGTATGTCAATTGTGCACAAACTTTCAAACATCTTCTTACTGATGACCATCATTTACTGACCTAAGGGTGGTTTAATTTGGTTGAAATCAGAGGGGGAAGGGCGAGTAATTCATTCATTTTCCCTTTCTTTCTTTTCCTTCTCTAGCTTTCCACCCAAGTAAACTCAACCAAAAAGATTTGACCTGGCAAGAGTTAGGCCATTATGTTCTACATGTGCATGCCATCGTGTCTACGTGTACAAGCAAACGCCTGTCATTAAAGTTATATTTCAAAAATATAGGTGAACTAATACTATAGTTCTAATCCTAATTAGTAGTGATTATAAAAATTTAGGATAAAATTTAAAAGGGGCGTTCCTTTTTATTGGAATGGTCAAAAGGCCATTGCCTTTTCATTTATCATTAAAACGGTGTTCCATTCCGCTTCACCTCTTTTTTTTTTTTTTTTTTCAAAAATACTCTTATTTTATGCATTGTAACATATATGATTCGTAACTGCTATGCAGTTGTAGTAATTACTATTCGTAGTTGCTACAATTGTATAGTTGTAGTAGATACATGTTTGTAGTTGTTACAACATAATGCTTACTAGAGATGAAGTGTCTATGTTGTATTAACTACGATTCATAGTTGTTATCTATGTTGATCAGAGATAAAATGTCCATATCGTAGCAGCTATAGTCCCTTGCTGCTACACCATAGTGTTACTAGTGTTAACTAAATTTGAAATGTTCAAGTAGCTATGAATTATAGTTGCTATAACAACCTTGAAAATAAGAATATTTTTAAAAACAAAAATAGGCTGAGAGGGATAGGATATCGTTTTGATGATAAATGAAAAAAGGATTTTTTTTCATTATTTCAATAAAAAAAAGAGCACTCTTTTGATTTTTGTCCTAAATTTATGCATGGTTAAATATGGGATAAGTGAGTAAAGTAACTTTTTTTTTTGAAATAAAAATAAGTGATTTGGTGCTTTACCACAGTTAACAAACCATATAGATTAACTAAGATCACCCTGCCCTTGTATATTAGACAGGAGCTGAGAATCAATATGTTTCAAAATTGGCTCACTTATTAATCAAGCCAAAAATGTAATCCGCCTACCAATTTGCTCCTTCACTCATGCGCGTCTTCTTTTCGTATTGATGTGCAGATGTTTTTCTAGATGATATTAAGACAAGTTTGCTCTAGTAATCCCCTTCATTCATAAATTATGCACGCCCTCTGCTAATTGAACTCTTGATCTATTTCTGTCGTACCAACACTTGGTCACTGATATTGGGGGTTAACATTTGTTTCTCATGGATCACATTCAAGAATTTGTAGAAATAAATCAATCGTTTGGATGGTATTTTTTTACTCTAGATAATTCATCAGTTTCTTTTTCAGGGGTCTATGGATAGCTCCAAGACAGAGAGCTTCGTGAAGAGTTTGCAAATGGAAGGTAGATATTTAAGAGATGTGTGGTGAGCTCTTCGCCCGTGCTTCTCCTCGAACAACTTCTCTTCGGTAATATCGATAACAACTTGATTGGAAACTCTAGAATCTCCAAGTTAATAAGGTTCTAGGGAACGCACTCATCTTCGCAAACTGCATTGCTCTTCAGGTCACATTATTATTCTTTTAGCCATCTGGGTAGAGTTTTTTGTTCCTCCTATATATATGATTATTACAAATCACTGTGGCGATTATAAATTATAGGTGTGCAGCTCAAGGGAGATGATAATTAATTACTAAGTCTTGTGTGATTGGACTGTGACCTTCCTTCCTGTCAAACTCATACTTCTTTGCTTTTATTTGTTGAATGAGTTTAAATATACTCCTATGAGCTGCTTTGTTAAATATCCAATTTTCTCTATTAATTTTTTTTTTTTTTTCCCCCTTGAAAATCAATTTTAGCCTATTTGTTTAAAGATGTCATTTGAACAAAACCAATACTATTACCTTCTGTTTACTCGAATGGCGAAGGAAAGGAATTCACAATTGTGGTTGTGCAAGGTGACCTCGTGGGGTTGTCTCATGCGGTAGCACTAGGTGACCTCATGCGGAGCTGTCGTTCGGGGTCACGTGGGGTCATTGTCGGTCGTTGTCTGGATCCGGTCAAGCTTGATCGTGAGTTGGGAAAAAAAAATTGATTGCATAGTTAGAGGAAGAAAGTTGTTTTCCATCCAATTTAGGTGTCTGGACCAATTGGGCTAGCAGTGTGTTGGGAGGGTTGAATTAGCCAATCTGGCTAGCTTAATCGGGAGGGTACATTCGGTGAACCATAGGTTGAGCACGCAAGTGAGATGATCTTGCAAAAGGCTAGCCAAATGTCGATAAATACTACATCGTAATCTTTACACACGCGCCTTTCTTCCCTTTTGATAGGTACACTAAGAAGTGAAATGAAATGTTCATCAAATTCTACTCCCAAATGATAGAAGTAAAACAAGAACATTAAGTAGTGGGGAAGTGGTCCTATGAATGAACCCACTTTTGCACCATCACAATCAGTTTCAAGACTACAACACTTCACATGTTCGATAGCAAGACATGCGACCTAATTCATTTAAACACCGTGATACCATGTGGATATTCTACTCTAATATAGGTCCCTCTAGCACCCACCAATCGAATTGTGCCTTGTGCTAAAGGTCGACCACGGCCTATCTCGATCGTGATTACCTCACCGATACTATTCTTAGTATTTCGACCAAAGCTCATGGGAAGACTAACTACTTCTAACAATGGATATGATACTTGATTCAATATGAACTTAGTAATTGGTGGCGTGCAGGGAGAAAATCTAAAATTGCAGGGAGCAAAATGAAGATTTCCCAAAGTTTCTAAGAAGCTGACGTGGCTGATGGCACCGGAGATCCGGACAACGCTGCCTTAAGAGCATCTGCAACGTTAGCTCATTATAACATCTAAAAATTTTTTTAAAAAAAATACATGATCCACCTCCTGCCATATGAACACGTTCAAAATATTGAACGCGTTCATAACATTGAACGCTTTCACGTGGATCACCTCTCCGCGTCATCCAAGAAAAATTATTAACGCTTCATTAACTTAACTGAGCATTCTAAAGCCATGCAGTGTAACCGTTACGCAACATCGCTGCCTTACTTACGCCGTGGACTCGCCGCAAATCGTGAAGCCTTCCCGGTCACGTGATCTTGTTGAGTCTATTTAATTTATTGACCGGTGAAGAGGAAGAAATTATTCCGTCGCCAATTTCAATTTCGAAGAAAAAATAAATTATCGAAATTATGGCTATCGCGTTTGAATTTTAATTAAATTTGAGAGGAAAAAATCAACGAAAATTTTGAATAATTTTAGAAATTTATATATTTTCGAACTATGCGAGAGAACAAGTACCACCAACGCGGGCAGTCCGTCGTCGCTTCCGGTCAGGAGGAAGGTTGTCGGATGTCTTGGTCGGTGGCCGCGGCGGCGGAGGAGGGGACGGAGGAGGCGGCGGAGGGAGGTTTGGAAATGGGGATGGCCAGCACGGTGGGGGCGTCGTCGCCGGGCATGATGACGAGGAAGCGCTCCTCCGCGAAGAGGGCAGGGTCGGCGGTGTCGGGCTTCCGGTGGTCAGCAGAAGGGTCGCCGCCGCTGTCGGCGGCGTCGGGGTCGGGCTCGCCGGTGTCGAGGTAGCTGGAGAGGTGCCAGAAGGAGCAGGAGAGGATGAGGAGGGCGAAGGCGATGAGGCCGAGCATGGCGGCGAGGCCGCCGAAGAGGTACGGCACCGGCGAGTGCCACGCCGAGTGGAGCCCTCCGGGGGCGGCAGCGGAGGAGGAGGGAGGCGAGGATAGAAGGGAGGCGGAAGCGTCGACGTCGCCGTCTGCAGTGAAACCTGCGGGCGTCCGCATGTTGCCGTGCGTCCTATGCGACGGGGCGGTGAGTCAATGAGAGGAGTCGATAGGAGAAAGGGGGAGGAGAAGTGGGGCCTATTTATGGAAGCAGTGAGGTGTTGTTCAGTAGGCCATTTATGAATAAAGTAATATATAAAATAATATAAATTTATTATAATTTTATTTTAAGATTTACTAAACCTCAAAATTAATTTAACACAATTTACATCTTCCATTTAGAGAGTACTAATGAAGTTTAAAATTTAACTATCTTTCAATTAAAACTAATTAAAGGAGACTTACTCTATTCAACAAGAGACTATTTTTGAGGTTTGAATTCGTAATCTTCAAATTATACAAAAGCAACTTTATCATTATATTAAAACTCTCCCTCAAAATAAAATATAATAATTATTAAATTTAAATTAATAAATAGTTAATAAAATATAGGAAAGCAAAAAATTTAAGAGAAGCAAAGGCTGACTTATAGTTTTCGATAAAATCTACTCTTCAATAAAAAAAGATAAAATTCATCACCCTAACGACCTCACACAGTCGGTCCTATGATCATCTATGAAAAGGTAAATTAGAAAATTGTAATTGATCACTACGGAAAAAGTATTGTCTCGACTTCACCGAAATTTTGATAAAACCTACTTGACTCAATGCTTGGTATTGTATTATTGGAATTATGTCATCCAATGAGGCTTATTTGGGTCATGATCTCATGCAATTAAATTTGGTGGTTGGATTGAAGGAACGGATTTAATCATATAAATAATTTATTATATTTTTATTTATTTATGATTATTGATTATTTTTCTCAATGGGAAAGTTTCATTTCTATCTTCACATTTTCAAAATGGCTCTTAAAACTTTAAAATTATTAAATATCTCTCCCTTAGTAAAATGTTCTATAAACTTTGTAAAATGACTAAATAAATGATGACATGAGCATGTTCTATGAAAAGAAATAAGGTCATACATTTGTTATATCAGTATTCTCACTCAATGAGGTTAATAGTTAGGGAGCAAGACGACGATAGTACCCAAACTCAAGGGCATTGTTAAAAAATGGGTAAACTTCAAGGTAAAATAAAGGATTTTTTGTCAAAATATCTATATGGTAAAAAAAAATGAAGAAGTCTTATTAGGGAGTAAAGGGTAGTTCGATGTACGAAATTTCACAAAGTCTCAAAAAATAATTAAATCATATTAAATCTACTATATACAATCTTATTCCATATTATAAGAGATTATTTTTATAATTTAAAATTATGACTTTCAAATCATACAGATCCTAATAGAGATAAAATGAGAAAGAAGTATCCAAAGTGAAACTCAAGGGGAACAATTCTGCAAAAAAAAAACCTAGATAAACTTGCTTGGGATAAAATGAAGATGTTCCTTCCTTAATTGCTCACTAAAAACTTGTATTCTCTCAATTTGTACTTTCTCATTAATGAAATTCATTGATGAGTTGTAGTGCCTTGTCAAATTTGCAAGTGGGCAATTAAATGCTATTTCATGATTGTTGGGCAACAAGACTACACGTGTCAAATGGCAAGGGGTTCCAATTGAATGTGAATTTTAGTTGATTAAGTATGACCAATATATAGCCCCTTAACTAGGGGTACAAACTCTAATATGAAAATATTAATATTCAAATTAGGATTTAAAATATATATGATATTAAATTCAAATTTTAAAAATATAAATAATTTTAGTTTGAATTGATAAATTTTAATGATTTCAAAATGATATAAATTTTATTTATTAAATCACCATTTTATAAAATTAAGATTAAGTCAAAAAAGATTGCCAGTAGTTTTAACTACGTACCTCCTCATCATGATGATGGCTGATCTTCACCAAACCCAACAAAGGCCCAAAGGCCCGGCCCCACCACTTTATTGGTTGCCTGCCACCTAGGTTGGGGGACCCACTTTCAACATCCAATCCCTGAGCAAAGAGACGAACACTTACACTTGAGTACGTTAAGGACAGCACGGCGGGAGAAGGAACAATAATTGTGGGAAAAGAGACACCACAATTCCCATACAAACAAAGCTAAATAAATGAGAATGGAAAGAGGAATGAACAAAGACCACAATTTTCAAACAAAGGTTTGGATAAGAAAGGAAGATCAGTCCTACTTTGCAATGATTAATGAGGGCACCATTGTTTTTTTACTTTTCTATTTTTTAAATAAAATTTAAAAATATATTATATGTAGTCTAATAATAATGAGCTAATTTTGTTTTGATATCAAATGAAGTATTGTCTCACAACTCATGAACAAATTTAAAAACATGCATTTAATGTTTGCAACATGCCCCTGCAAGGTTTTAAAACTACTATTACTTTACTATGCTCTAATTATCAAAATTATTTCTTCCGTCACAATTGACTAATAAACCACCTGATGATATGATACAGTTCATTTAATTTCAAAACATGATTGACGTTTAAAAGGTTAAATTAATTTTAATAAATATAATTAAAGAAAATGATGTTAATGGTCAAGTGGTAAAGTGAACACAATTCAATAAGTATTTAAGGCATTTAGAGAAAAAATGTGATCTGATCCTTCTCCAAAACTCCATATTAACGGAAAATTTGTACACCAAACTACTGCTCTTTATAAAACTCTCATCGAAAAAGACATTTGATAACAATACATTTTTATTTAAAAAAAAAAGTTAAAAACTTGACAGGCTAGATGAAACTTTCCAAAACTAATCATGATTGTGAGACGTATATGAGACAAGGACTAGGTGCAAATGCTAGTTGATGTCACAAGCTGTGGGCAAAACTTTGATTGTTTTGATCCTTGCCAACACTGAATGAATGATGCAATGTGGGCTCTTGTGCTCCTTGACATGGAATGCACTTACCTCAAACCTAAAGAAGTTGAAGCAAAATTTTCAGGAGATAACATCCCGATTCTACCCCTGCGAACGAAGAATTCTTTCGAAGGATGCTAACTAGGTTAGTCGGTAAGGGCTTCGAAAGTTACTGGCAAGGAATTCAGAGCCTATCTTTGCTAAATGTGACTGAGCCTATTGTACAAAAGTATATCCCTAGCAAAGCTTAAGACATAGTTCTAAAAATTGAACCAACGAGTTTAGATTGAATGATCACTAGTCAAACCGATGGATCCATTGGTCAAGCTAAATGTCAACTTAGTCATTGATCATGTCAAGTTCATTGGTCAGACCAATCTAACTCAATTGTTTAAATTGCAAATATAATGACTTTATTCATGAAGTATACATTTAAGTAACAAAAACAACTCAATTCAAAACATTGGAGCTGTCAAAGCTAGGCTTCAAAGGGCAACAATGGCTAATAATATGAATCCACGGATCAAATGCAGAGCAATTTGGTTCCAGTTTTCAAAAATATGCTCACAATGTCTAGAAATGGAATTATGCAATGACATGATCATGGTGGCATCAGAAAGGAGAAGCTGCAAGTCTCTGAACACCTTAAAGAAGATGAAAACAACACTAAACAGTAGGTTAATGGCTGTCGGCCTCAAGAAAAAGACAAGCTTTAATGATGAAGGATTTGGTTAAACTTTTGTAATTAGGCTTCGACTTTGGTTGCTCTATCAACCGTAGAGCCCTGATGAGTCATGATATTGATATTAAAGCCTATACTGTGAGGATAAGACCAGTTGTTATCATAGAATACTTTAGACACCAGACTAAAATGAAAGCACAGCAACCCTAGCTAATCTCATTTTCAGATGTGCTAGTGAAGATGGTCATACAAGCATCATAATAATTTAAGCCAAGTGAAACACAATTGCACTGCTTTCTTTTCAATATCATCGACACCCAATTTTAGTTTGGCAATAGAGAAGTGGCAATCTGGATCAACTAATCATTATTAACTTGGACTTAAAACTTCGTTAATGGGTTAGTTCTATCAGTAAGCAAGTTGGACAATAATATCTAATCCTAGGCATGGAGAGAGGCATTGTTTGGTTTGGAAAAACAAAAGACTTGAATTGATAAAATGCTCTATTAATAAACAAAAAGGTAGATATCACTTTGTATGACTAGGCTTATCACAAGGGGGAAAACAATAAAGATGAAAAATAATGCACAGATAAATGGCTTGCCCAATGTCTTTCTGGTGTTCTTTTTGACTTTGAGTTCCTCGGCATCATCGAGAACCAGGTTCATATACTCATCAAATCCCTACATTCAGGAAAACAAATTAGATTTTAACTGTTTCAAGTTAATATGTTTTCGAAGGATCACATCAGACAAATTTTCCTGCATGTACAGGAATTATAGGCCCTAAACAAACTTGCTGCCAAGAAAGCATCAAAACAAATTACAAAATGAGAATGTATTTGCTCATTTTCAAACTTCACACTACAATAAATAAATTAGTAATGGAGAATTTGATTAATAGGGATGACAATTCTATTCCCTAAGAATTCCCAAGGAATAAGTATTCTTATGTTTGGTTTCCGAAATGAACTTAAAAGACCAATTCCCTCCCATAGATTTGTAATTCCTATTCGCTATTCCTCATTCCACTCTAGGAATAACTATTTCTTTATCTCTTCCCTTCTTCAAAAACATATCCTTTCATTCAACCTTTCAAAAACAGAAAGATATTCCGATAAACATGGGTCAGCCAAGACTCTTGAACTGGATCGGGTGCGTCGATGGACCTGAGCTGACCAACCAAGTAGGTTGGGTTGATCTGACTGTGTGGACTAAAGGATTCAACAGTTTGGTTGCTCAGTTTGAGGAGTTGGATGGGCCAGGCAGGTCGAAACAGATAGTCAAGCAGATCGAGTCGTGCATCAGATGTGTTGATCATGCCAATCAAGTCAAACCAAGGTGGGATGAGTTTGGCTGGCTGAGATGATCAAATGGACCAGTCAAGTTGGGGGAACGAGTTGGTTGAGTTTAATGAGCCGAATGGGCTAGTTGAGTTGAGCAAGTCAAACAAGTTGGAGCATTAACACTCTAGTTCAGCAAGATTGAAGCAACCACCCTAGTTCAGCATTAACAACATCCTTCTTCTAGTTAACTTTTTAAAATCTTGGAACAACAATCCTGCCATACGACCATAGGGTGGTACTTATATTTCTAAGGATGTCATTATGGAATGAAGTTACCTACCTAAGTAACCACTGAGAGAACCTAAGATGATAATAGTCAATCACTGCTAGCTCAATCCAACAAACAAACCAAAGAATGGAAGGAGAGAACATAAAAGACGAAGATCAAGAAATTGATCGTGCCTTCGCACCAATGTAGGGCTGTACCAAGTCAAAGGCCAATATGATGGCTAACCAAAAACTCAGAGAGGAACAATCAAATATCCATTTTCTTCAACTCCTTCCCAGATTCATTGTAATGGAGAACACTTTCATCGTCAATTGACATCTTAAAAGACATTGTTTTGACAAATTACTGAAAATTAGAGTGTGAAGTAACATCGTTCTAATATAAATATCTCCTCAACAATTCATCAACCTGTGCAATGAAACAGAACTGGGGGACGAAACCCTAAACCCTACCACAGAAGAAAATGGACAGAAAATACAACATGTTAACCAAATGAAACGAAATCAAAACTAAAACAACAAGAAAAATCGATGCGTATGCTTTGGAGAAACCGGAAGATGAGATTCTACCGCAGGTTCCGCGAGCCATCGTTAAGACCAAAAAGGGTGGAGGAAAAGTGAGAAGTGTGAAGACGAAACAGTTAATCCTTGCTCGGCTAGGAAGAGCGGAGGAGCGAAGAACTCACAATGGGTTAGGTCGTAATCCGCCGGACCTTCGTCTACGCCATGGCTGACGCTTCTCTGCTTGCTCTGTGATTGGAAGAAGAGTACTAGTGTAGATGGGCAAATATCAAAAGGCGCCCGAGTCATTTCAAAATGGGCGCTTTTTTATAAAAAATATTAAATCGACACTCCATTATATATTATATTTCAAAAATATCTTTACGGTATTATAATAATTAAAATTAATTGCTACAACATCTGCTACAATGCTATAGCCGTGCCCGTCTTTATTTTCAATATTTATTGTAATAACTATGATTAATTATTATAATACATAGTTGTAATTATTATAACTTATATTATAATAGTTACTCTAACTGTTATAATTATTTTAAAATAATTTTAATTAAATTTAAATTTTTTAATTAAATTGATAAAAATATTTAATATTTAAAATTTTAAGATCTAAAATTTAATTACAACTAAGTAACAGCTAACTAAGTAACTACTTGTTTAAAAGTGATTTTGATTCATTTAAAATAATTTTAATAAAATTTTAAAAAATTTAACTAAATTGATAAAGAATATTTTATATACAATAATTTTAATTAAAATAAAATAGTTCATTGTTTACATTATAATAGCTAATGAATAACTGATCAAGGGCTGAAATAAAATATATTTTTGATATAAAATATCTAATGAAATGTATTTTTTTTTCAAAAAAAAATATCGTTTTGATAATTTACATAATTTAGACACTCTTTTGATTTTTACCTAACATAGACTGAGCATCGAGTTTTATTGTAGGTTGTTTCACATAAAAACGCCCTTACGTTCATATAAATTAAGATATCTCCTAACCTTAGTTTATGTAACATTTCCCTAATATATCCATTTTATTTTCAGAATACTTCCCACTCCCTTGACAAATGAATAATTTAGATAATAATTTAAAAGATTAAAATAGATATTCCCATTTAAAATGAGATTTTTTGGCATTAAAATAAAATATTAGAAGCATTTTGCTTTTGAAAACTTATTAGACTTTAAAAGTGATAAAAATCGGCATCAATTGAGAAGAATGATTGAAAGGATATGAAATTTTCACATCCTCCAATCATTTTGAAGAAGATGAGAAATTGCAATCTTTTAGAAAAAGCCATGATTAAGAGAAGCCAATAAGAAGAGGTGCCTTTTTTATATAATAAATAAACGACCTTCTTAGTTTACCTACCGAATAAATCTAAAATTCAATTTATGCACATTTAAATCAATAATATACGACATGTTAATAGAATATTTATTTAAATTGCAACCATTTAAATCAACACTACATGACATGTTAATAGAATATTTATCTTTGCAAAACAAATTTCACATGGTATTTCATAGAAATCTATCTCACATTATGAGTTCTTAAAACTATCATACAACTCAAATTTATTAACAATCATCATGGTTGAGCCATACAAAGTATACAAATCTTATTTATATATGATATCTCAATCAACTCAATAATCAATGAAATAGATGCAAAGATGAGAGCTCCATCATCAAATTAGTGGAGTGGCTTATTATTGGTACAAGAAACATTCTTTAATATCTGGAGAGAAAGAATTGTGTCTAGATAAAAATAAACATCTACATTCATAGGTAAAACATCCACATTGGAGATCATAAATGCTTAAAAAAGGTAAAACATATACAAAGACCAAAGCAACCGAAGAAGTTAACCCTATGCGATAAGATTATTATTCAGCGAAGTAGGATGCTCATAAGCATATCAAATGTTTCTTTGCTAATCAACCAGAAACTTAAAGTTATCATCCTACATGACCTAAAATTTTCTAGACAAAATTGAAGGCCACTCCAAGAGGGCAAAATCCATGTTTACATGATATCCCCATCGCAGCGGCATAGAAGAAGAGCATTTGAAATGTTACATGCAATTCTTGTTGAATTGTGGCTTATGAGCCACCCTGGTGGCCTAAAATCCAAGAGTAACATGATGCAAAATGCCCCATGCCTTCGGATTGTGTGCGATAGCCTAATACGAAGAAAATATGTAGTTTTATGGCTGAAAAAGATCTTTGAGATCAAAAATTAGTTTCAGATGATACAGATAGGATGCTTAGTAGAGTTTTTTTCTCTAAAAAAAGGGGAAAATGTTAAATAACAATTGTAAATAAAACTTCTACACCATCTCATTTCTGTATGCTGCGAGACTTGAATATAGAAGAATGACATCTCGTCCAATATCTTCAAAGTGCTTCACAAAAATTATTTCATGACAAGTAAAAGCCATTCGTAATTACAAATTACTGATGCAAAAGATATCATACTACAAAAAATGGCAATTGGCAGTGTACTTACCTGACCCAGTGCACAGAATTTTCACTCTCCGTTTATAATAAGTGAATGATAAGGTACTCTTTTTATCTCCACAAATGATGAATACTCGGTGTTCATTGCCTGCTTCCATGGTTCCCCATCCATTTGCATGTATGCATTTCTCCACTCCCCACCTCTGATCTCGAGTCGAATAGCTGAAGCCTGATCAGACAGCATTACATAGGAATCTTCAGAAAACAGAGCTAAATTAATTCTAACTTGTTGTATAGATAGTGGAAATTACAAGATTTTACTATGTCACTGGTTTGGAAAACTCCTATGTCACTGGTTTGGACGTTGACCTGCTTGTATATGCATAAAATCTCCTTAAGCTAGGATGACTGCCTGATTTTAGTTTTTTGGACTCTTCTAATATCTCATCTCCTTTCTTGAATTTTCTTCATTCTTTCTCTCTCATCTCCTTCCTTCCCCTTTCCACACATTTCTCCTGTATCTCTCCTCTACACTTCTCTACCCTTCTCTCTTTCTTTGTTACTTAGACTTCGGCACAAAGTATTCTATACAGGTGTAGATTAAAGTGTTTGACACAGCTATTTCTATAATATTTACACGAGATCAATAGAAATATTGAGTGTCCATTGAAATGTCAATGCCCAACTGTCAGTATCCAACAAGGGAACAGAGAGGTAGAGGAGAAGTCCAAGTAATAGAGCTCTCTTCTTCATATTTCTCTACTTCCGCTCCCACCTTCCTTTTCAATATTGCATCTCTATTATTCAGATTTCTCTAATTTCGATCTCGCCTTACTTCCTTTCTACTAATCTTGCATCTCTATTCTTCATACTTTTATATTCTCTTTCTTCCACTACTCATCATATATCACTTTACTCATTTGGCAGTATATTTCAGCAGGACCATAGAAGATAAGGAGACACATTTCAGATTTTGGGGGCATTTGAAGCAGAAGGCTAATGGATTTTGTTCTTCAATCACCTATTTCACTGAAAATATAGGCAACAAGACCAATGTGTTGAATAATGAACATGGCAAAATGATGATCCATACCTGTGCAATGTGTTTTGCAGATATAATTTCAACCATAACAAGTGAAGCATGCCACCCTTGCTTAAAGCCAAAGATCTCGAGCAGGCCATCATCCATTTGGGCTTCAACAAAGCCTCTCTGAAAAAGAAATACCAGAGTAGGTTGACATAAACATGCATTCAGTCCAAAATGGTCTAACAATGCAGGAAATTTAAAAGCATTAATACCATCAAAAGCTATAATGTCCGTTTAAAGCCTCTTACTCTCAGTAATATAAGCAACAAACTGATATCTTCCTAATTTAAAAATTGTGCTCTAATTAAACACCAAAGGATACCAAAAAGACATAACCCTTAAAAAAAAAAAATTAAAGCCACACATAATGTTGTGATAGTTGAGCTTAGCTTTAAGGGGAATTTTAGTTAAATATAGAATTTTTCTCATTAGCCGACTCCACCTAGTGGAATAAGGCTTGGTTGTTGTTGCATGGAATTTTTCAAATTCCAGAATTTCAAACTGTTATAAGATCACAGGGACAAACATAAATAGTTGGCCTTTTGTCAAATTTCCATAGTAGCTAATTATTTTATTGATGGAAAGGATATTTCATTAATTAAATAGAAGCATAGGATTTTGGTAAAGGGAAAGAGCACCTAGTGCAAGAACGTTATAAAACTTGTAAAATAAAATGGGCTTTAGATTTGCTGAGTGATCTATAACTTACTGATTTTGTTTACATTTATGGAAAAATTTATCTGATTCAGACAAACATATTTTCCTAGGCTAACTTACATTCAAAAAATCTAATGATTTTATGCAATAAGATTGAATCCGTTGATGACTATCTAATCTTATGAAAAAGAATTAAAACAAATGATGTAAATGATACAAGATCTTTCTAAGAGGGCAGCATTGTTCGACTTGCCTTTTCCAGATATTCTGGTTTCAGATTACCCCAAGGATTCCTCCCACTTGCGTAATTGTGAAGATTGAGCATCACAATTGCCCGGACACTGCATCAATAACTAATTCTGAATAGGTTTAAATTATAAAGTGAAGAAAGACATCTGGAAGCATAGAACCTTTTTGAGAAGCATGTATTAACTAGGTCCATACACAAATAAGAAATAATGCATGCGTACAGCTACCAGGTCAACTTCAGTTGAAAAATAAACAGACACCCAGAAGAAACACACAAATTCCTTCATGAATTTATGGGATAAATATTCTGATATTGAAATAAGAAACCATATCACTGATAGACATAAAATAAGGCTAATTTCAGTTTGACCTATGCAATTCCATATGTTTTTCAATATAACCCCTAAAGTTTTATCTAAGTTTATCCCTCATAGTTTATAAAACTACTCATTCTACCCTGAATTAACAACAGTACTTTGCCTCAAAAGTCTGATATTTTGAGCACCTTCACTAGATAACAAAAATTAAAAACTAAAATAAAATCAATTTTTTTCGAAGTAAACTTTACTACCTTTGATGTTATTTTCAACTATCCTAAGGTATTACAGTATTTACTTTTTCAAAAATACATATTTTATTTAAGAGATCCACAATGCTTATAAGAAAAGTAGTGTTATGGGCATTTTGGGATGAATTCAGTGAAGCAGGTTTAGGTTGTAGAGGGACAAATTTTGGGGGTCAAATTGATTAGAAAAAACAAAATAAAAAAATTGAACCAGATACAAATAACATGTTCATAAGTAACATAAATAGGTGTGGTATTCACCTTGATGGAACAGGAATTTGTTCCCATTCTAAGCAATTAATCCTTTTAATTGATAAGCGAAGAATGTGCTTGAGTCCCCTGCACAATTTTAAATATCATGCAAACAAAAATAAAATGAGGCATACCTTCAGCATCAATACTGTGTTCCACACAAAAGAAGGCATAGGCAAAGTATACAATAGCATCGAAGAGAACTTCAGTGACAAATGAACCGAGAATGAACATAAGTTTGAGATATTAAACCTTCTAGTCTCAAAATTGTTGTAGCAAATTAGTGAGACATATACCCATTCTGCAATTATATTCAAAGGCTCCCCAATTGTCAATTACTTAGATATTTTTTTCTGAATTGTAGAGGAAATGTATTCTGTTTCTAAATAACAATTTTTGTTGGATTTCCCAATCAGCTTACAGAGATGCTCCTAGCATTCAACAATAAATATCCCAGATGAGATGATTTACGAAGACAATATGGTATTGAGAAGGATCAGCAACACAACCAACACAAGAAGGTAGCGGTCGAAAAGAGGTGTGAACAAGGTAGCAATTATCTGAGCTTTTAGATTGTTGTGGTTACACAATGTTCAGAGATGATAAACAGAAACAATTTTTTTTTACTCAAAAATATATACCCACATAGCTTAAGTGCATTTGCAGTGTTTACTCTACCAAAATAGGTCCCTTCAAATTCCATATTTGACTTATTGCTTGCAGTAGCCGACCACCTAGTGGGATAAAGCTTGGTTGCTGTTGTTGACTTATTGCTTGCAGTCCTTGTCATGTAAATCCATGTTCCATCAACTCAAATACTCCACTCCCATATTAAATCATTTGTGTAACTAGGTAAAATCCTGATCTTGTCTTGGAAATTTTAGGGGATAGATATCAGTGACAGTGATGGACACTTTTACAAGCTGGAAATATTACTGAGATACTGATATGATTCCAGAAATTCCAAAATGGTATGGAAACTGGCCCACTTAGATTGTTGTCAATTTTGATTACTGCTTCTCTTAATCCAATTTCATCTATCTCAGGAGCATGAATAACCATGCTCATTTTGTTTTTTTTTATGTTGTTTTCTCACTGCAGAAGCAATGTTAACTCAGCCCAACATGCAAAACTCACCAAGTAAAATGATTTGTATAATTTCTTGTATCAAGCTAGTCAGCAAACATCAAATACCAACCAATATGAATCACTGCAAAATGAATTGGATGATTGATTAACAACTAAATGTTCAATAATTGGTTCCAAGCGATAACCAAACATCTGTAAGGATCTACATGACTGAATCTGTGATGCTATGGTTTCTAGGACAGTATAGGAAGCTGTTATGTCAATGCCATATAATAAGATATTTGATATTAATAAAAAAACTATATGTACAACAAATTCAGTACAGCGTATTGACTACTGAGCCAATTCATACAAGGCAAATTAATAACGAAAGCACAAATTCAGTATGCTGAGCCAATTCAGTATGCTGTAGTCAGTACAACATACTGACTACATGCACCACAAATTCAGTGGCATGGTGCCAATGCATATAAAGAAAGTTATAAGAAAGTATATAGAGCACAATCTTATTGGATTGCTAAGTACTTCACAGTCAATATTTTAGCTTCAAATTTATGGTAGTGTTAAAGCATCACGATTGATGGTAGAAGAAAAAAACAAACCTTAGACTTGGATCGCTAATGCAAGGTGTAAAAAACCATCCTTGTTTGCATGTATAACCGGTATAAATCAGCTGTCAAACAAACATCAAAAGGTTGAAAGCTCATTGGTTCATGTGTAGCAAGTTGAAGTATAAACATAAGAAGTTTAAGAATATGGGGAAAGAAAAAAAATTGCAATCATTTTTTAAATATTATAAACACTTAGGCAGCATCTTACAATTTAACTTCTGGGAAAAAAGAAAGAAACTTTATATAAGGTAAGCCTTACATCTTGATGGAACTCTAACAGGAAAGTAAAACAAAATTTTAACATAAAATAAAGGCAAACTTGGGCAAACCAGAGGTATGTGAGTTCAATCAATGAAGAAAAGCATATTTTGATAAAATTGGAATGTTCTAGTCCCTGGTTTCAGTTTCCCATTTTTTAGTTCCATCAGACTGAATGGTTAAGCATCAGTACTGCAGATGTCATTGTTGAAGTTCTAGGATGTCTTTGTTCACAAAGAAAATGGAGTTTCCAAACCTAGTCAGGCAATAATTTTGTCACAGGTCTGCGACAATTGTTTTGCAGGTCTCCTAAAGTGTTCTGTATCTTTTCAGCTGAGTTAAGGATTCTAATAAAAAATTAGATAGTTGTCGTTGACATCAAGCCATGTTAGATGTCCCAATTATTTGGGATTGGCTATATGGAAACGGACACAGATTTTATCCTTGATTGAACTCTAAGCCAATTACATGGGTGAAATATATGAGGGAAAGGAAGGAAATGATTACAAAAGTACATAGAAAGCTCCATCATTTATGCATATTTTTGTGACCTTTCCCTCATGTATTGTCTCCAGGTAATTGGAGCCTAAGTCTATATAGCTAGTAATAATAAAATATAAGGTACTGATGAAATGAATAATAAAGGATGACAGAATAAATGGAACAAAAGTAATAACTGTACCTTATTTGTTAATGGTCCTTGTGCAAGATATGGTTTTTCATCACGTAGATGATGGAAATCGTATGCAACTTGAGCATCCATTCCTAAAAAAGAGAATAAAAGGGCCTTTACAGGAAGTAGATATTTAATACTCAAACAAAGGAAATATTGTACACAGCAAGGACTAATGGAATCAATCAATCAACATCAAACCTATATATATGGCCCTCATCTGTATGTATCACTTACTAGATTTGCATATGTATATATGTATGCGTGCCTGTATGTATGTATATAAAGCATAGGCAGTTCCATTCTCTCAGAAAAAAGAATGCTACTAGGATACAATATTAACATAGCAAAAACTCATCCAATAGTACAAAAGCTAGATAGATTATGCAGACATTTTATATTTTTACAACATTGTATATTAACTTTGCAGGATTATGCTCATATGATATTCAATATCAATGTAAAACAAAACTTGGAATTTAGTTTTCTCCTTCCTTACGGCCACATTTCTTTGCCTTTTCCAATTTTATGGGTTCCTTGGCCTACTTGTTAGAGCTCTTTCCCACTCCATTTCTTGGTCTTCCAGTAGTCGCTGACCAGCTTCACAATGAAGAGCAACACTGCATCACAGCTCATCCATCATGTGGAGAAGTGATTAGCTTTATGCAAGCCAATTCTATCCTTCACGAGCAAGCTGATGATAATTGGAGCTCTTTCAGCAGTCCCAGCTCTATAACTTAGTATTTTCTTGGCACCCAAGCAAATCATTCATAAAGTCAGTCATATCTGAGACTTTCTCTAGAACAGGAAACACCTCTGGACTTGAATATAAGGTTGCTATGTCTATTATTTATCTCTCCATGGACTTGAGGTTCTCGATCTTCAAGCATAAAAATCTCACACAGCTAGAACAACTGGATTTATCCCTACCTTGAATTTGGATCGATTTGCCTACCTGTGTATATTATTAACAGATGTTATTTACAGAACTTTGTACAAGGGTCAGACAGAAGATCTGATAAGTGAAGTTGCTAGAGAGTGTCAGCCACAGATTTTTCAGACTTTGAATTTGCAAATGACACTTTGTTGTTCTAAAGGGCTGATTACTCTAGCATCAGAAAGTTGAAAACTCCTTGCAGCTTTCTCACACAACAGTGGCCTTCGAATTGATCTTAAGGAATCTTATTTCTCATATAATGAAGATAATATGGAAAGAGTCAATTGACTATAGCTGGCACAGATATTTGGTTGTTCCCTGGTAATCAACTTATCAAGTATTTGGGATGCCAACTTGGGCTAGGGAAGCTAAGAAATGTTGGAATTCTCTAATAGCACAGGTGCACAGAAAATAGCTTTGTGGCAAGAAGCATTCTCTCAGTTGATGGCTTGGTTGACTTTAATCAATAACACCCTGACAATTGCTGCACACTATCTAGTCACGGTTTATATAGTGCCTGCTTAGCATCTAAGGCAATTGAGAAGCTTAGAAGAAATTTCTTTTGGCAATGCGGAAGAATGGAAACCTCAAGAGATAGGTAGTTGGTGTCATGTGATGTTTATATGTAGACCAAAGAGGCATGGAGAGCTTGGACAGATTAACTTAAAGATTTTCGACCTAGTGCTGCATTGCAGGTGGTGGTAGGACATGGATGAACAGACCAACACTTGCATGAGTAATGATACTACATGCCACCTATTTGAAAAATTGCAATTGGATGTGAATCTCGACTGATGATAAATGAACTTGGACAATGCTACTGATGCCTATCTGAAAATTGCAATTGGATGCAAGTTTCAGCTGATAATAGATGGACTTTCGTAATGGAGGGATACATGAAAATTAGAGACTTTTGCTATGCTAGAATGACAGTTGACCTCAGTTAAATGCCACAATGATCTGGTTCACGAGGTGGCCTGATGGCATATTCATGTGCAATCCCTTGCAAGCTTTATTTGCAGCATATTTGTAAGTGATATCCCATTTTCTCAGCCTTCAGACATGATTAAACATTAGCAGACCACTGTGTCAATGGGAGTCGTAGGATTCCAGAATAAGTTGAGGCAAGTGACCAGTATCTTAGTGGAGGATAGCTACACATGGAGATAGGGCATAGATGGAATTGATTCAGCAGGTTCAACACATGAAACTCCAATACAAACAGGTGGGTTTTTCAGACTTTGAATAGCCTGCATGGAACTCTGTTGCACCAAAAGAAGTCTCAAATTTTGGGATGGTTGGTGAGCATGGGTAGAGTTAATACAAAGGCAAGGCTTGCACAGAAAAAAGAAATCCAACTGTCTGATGTCAACTGTGTATTTTATTCAGCTGCGGATCAGGAAGTCATGGAGACTGTGTAACACTTGTTTTTTCATTGCATGATATCTTGTGACAGGTGGCCAATATTAAGAGGCAAGCTTATGATCCATGATTTAGCATCCTTATCCATTTGGGTTTAGCACACATGCAATTCCACAGTTGAAAGGAAGTGGACAAGACTTGGAATACTTTGATCCAAGGTTGGCTGTTTGTAATACGGATGGCTAGATGTGGAAAAAAATTCAGTAACAAAGAAAGGAACATGAAGATATGAACAGAAGCTGGGGAAATCCCATCAGGATTTGGAACTTTGGAGGTAACTCAATGCAGAGTACAGCTCTAAGCCTCCAACCAGGTTGTTAATTTGTGAGCAGCAGAATCAGATTCAGATACACCCCTGAACAGTCTATTTTCTGAGCTAAAATCTGTTTCTTCATTGTCTGTTTATATTGAACTATAATTTGTTGCTCATTTTACATTCATCTTCTATGTACTGCTGCCTAGTTTGTTGGATCTTTTGTATTGAGGACTCAACCCTATTAATAAAAATTGTGTTCCATCTCTCAGTATCCTAACATATCTATTGTCATGGGAAATTATAAAGGTTTTCTACCATGTTTATTATTCATCAATGTAAAATTATAAGTAAGGCCCCAACATTATAAGTAGGGCCCTAATATTATGTACCCAGATATTCCCTCTACATATGTTTCTTATTCATGAGTAGGGCCCCAATATCATATATTACTAACAATTACGTCCCTCACAATATCTACTTTTATTTCATACCCAGAAAAAGACTATTAATTATATAGTGAGGTAGGAAATTTCCCTCCTCTTTCCTTAAAGAAGAAACTTTTGAGGATCACAAGATTATGGTACGCAAACGCTATAACCCAGACAGTGCTCTAGGATAAGTTCAACTTTTTGAATAATAAGAAATACTGATGGATTTTCCTACATGTGTTTGCATGGAGTAATGATGTCATACCTATGCTAAAATAATTGTAGAAGGCTCCATCAAAGCAAGTCATGGTTTCAGGTAAGAGACCTTCGATATACCCATCCTATGAGAAACAAAAGCAAAAAATTTAATAGAAAAGGAACTAAAAAACATGCAACTAGAATGAAGAATGAAATGTTTACTAATGCTGACTACTATTTTAGATTGATAATATGATAAAGTACCTTGGAATGCCACAAAATAGACAAGGAATTTACCAAATTGGAAAACTAAGTTTCATTGTTACATGACAAAGGGCATTGCTTCTTTCTCGTACTGAAACATCAGAAGCACAAGAACCAAACCATTCATCGCCATAAATAAAAAATTTAAGAAAATGCACATTGAATCTGTGATGTGATCCAAATATAAGCACAAAACTATGCAGCAGATTAGCTATCCACCAAATTAACAAAAACAAAACTGTTATAATAGATGGTTTGATCAATAGGAAAACTAGTGGCTCAATCAAACAAAATTTCAGGTTTTTTGTACCCTAATGACAGCCTGCTGCAACCATGCTTTTCATACTTTAATGATATAATGGTATAAAACATTATGAGAAGCATGTGACAATTTTCTGGTGTCTATCTTGCAAAATTACTGTATTTTATTTAAACTTTTCAAACTGGTGCATGTTAGTACTCTTTTAGTTCTTCTAGAGGATGCTCTCCTATAAAGCATGTAGTATAAAGCTTACTTTCATCAAAATTCAAATATACGCAATGCAACATTAAAAAAGAAAAGGAGATAATTCAGTTAAAAGGAAACCTGCAGAATACTAGAATTACCGGTGTAAATGTACTTTCACCCAGATGTCTAAGAGAGTGTGGCAATTTTATTAAGTCTCCAACTGGAACTGAGACAACAATGTGCCAGCTGCATTTAGATAACTAAGAGTTTGACATGCACCAATACAAGTAATACTGATAATTTTTGCAGCCCCATATCAAGAATGTGGAAAGGGGAGCATGTTATGAGGAAAGGAAGAAGGAAGAAAATTTAGTTAAAAGGAACAGTATTTTGCAAGGAAAAATACACTTTCTTAGATAATGAGAATATAGACAAATTAGAGGTACTAAGAAGAGTGGCATCCAAATAAAAAAAGTAGTTGCTCGGAATTTCTTTTGCAGAAACCTTGCACCATGTTAAGATCACAAGAAAATGCCTTTCACACGCATATGGCAAGGGTATAAAGTGCACCATGCTATAAAGATGAAGAGGACATAATTTATTCCTAATTTTAAATATTAATTTTGACTTACCTTTGAACTTAGTTTTATTTGCATAAATTATGTCAGAAACATAGGCATACTCAGAATTTAGTTGTACATCAAAGCAAGTCAATATTCTCATGTTACATAGAATCCATTACTCGGATTTATTCTCCCCCAGCCCAGCCCAGATTATGAAATCAAGCTCCACCAATTAATTCAAAGGTTTCACCGATATACTGAATTGTTATGAGAAATTAAGCATAGATGGCCCTTGTGACATGCCTGATGTATGAGAAGAGACTGAGAATTTATTTACAACATGTATTAAAATATAGATAATAATGGAGCCTTTCACAACAATGCCATGGGTAGACTATTTCATCTACCTTTTTACTAAATTGTGCCAATAAATTTAAGCACAGAACTATCTCAACAAAAATCTGTTATTGCTATGTTTTTCAAGTAGACCAACTAGCGAATACATATATATCTTTAAACAAGATCAATCCTCTTGTAATGAACTTATAAAATCTTTTTCAAGATCTTTCTCCAAGTTGCACATTTTATGACCTAAGGCAACGAGCATTAGCTCAAAGTTTCACAAAATTATCAGGAATATCATAATACTACTAGTCTACTAATCCAAATTGTCAAAAATATAATGACATCGTATGTTTCCTGCATAGAGAGAGTTTTACCTATCGAGACGACAAATCGGACCAGTAATTGCCTTGTATAATGACCTTTTCACAGCCGACCTCCATGTCAAAGGAAATGAACCTCCCTAAGTATACATGTTTTCCCATATTTAGAGTATGGATTACATGTTGAAAATGTAAGGAAACAGTTGAACTAGATTCCTACCCAACCAAAGCTCCTGGACAGGTCATTTCCTGTTCCAAGTGGAATGATCCCAATTGGAAGAATTGGCTCTCTGCTCTCTTCATAAAGTTGCCCAAGGCTTTCTAATACCCAACCTACTGTACCATCGCCACCTGCAACCTGTTCAGAAGATTCACAGAGTAGTATTATCACTTGTAAAGTTCATTAATAAACCAAGATTAAGGCCTTCAGCTGATTACCACATGCTTTTCACACAATCATAAGAGATCAGATCAAAGGAATGAACCAAAATAATCATCACAGAGATTAGAATGAATGGTGATTGAATAGCAAAGAAGCTAGTAGTAAATGTAATTACATGAGCTTGATCAGATACAATGTAATATATAACCGACATTTATTGCAGAAATCTGTTTGTATTTGCTCAAATTAATTTGAAACCAACATACCATGACTCTCATATTTTCACGAGTGGCCTTTGCACAATCATCACCCAGATCAGCCATCCTCTCCAAGCATGCCAAACCAAACTGAACAAAATCAGAAGGCTTTGAAACTGAAAGATCAAATACCTGCATATTCAGTTTAACTGTTAGAGGGAATATCTTAGGACTAATCCTACAAACATAAATGTCCATGTAATGGAAGCAACTAATGAGTGCATGGCGACTCTAATTAGAAGGCATATGAAAGTTTTCCTCAAAATTCTGCATAAATGCTATGAAAAGTTGAATTTAAAAATGTAGATCAGGGACCAGTTAAAAATATCCACTAGAAAAGTAAGCAGTACACAAAAAAGTGTAAGGAGAAAAAAAAGAGACCTGATCCACTTACTCTCATGATAAGAAATCTAGTTTCATAGTGGAGCATAAAATCAAAACTTAATGCACTTTGTTTATATGAAACCTAGTTTCACAGTGAATCAAACTGATACTTCATATGAGAACTTAGAAATCTGCATGCTGTAGTACAAAAAATGTTTCTTAAACTCACCTTTCAGAATAACAAATTTATCTTCTTCCCTGACCTTTTCTACTTATATAAGGAGATAGTAATATTTCCCAGGATAAAAAAGTGAATAAATAAATAAATAATCAAACAAAGGTATTAGGAAATTAACTGGTAATATCATCCTAAAGAAACAAAACTAAAAGAATTTCACCTTCCTTCTTAATTGATTTACCTTATTAAAATAGGTGGTAGGAATACCGCATACTACCAAAATGAAAAGAAAAGGCAAAAAAAGGGGAAAACAACAAAGGTAATACCAAACATTCCATCAACTGGATATGATTGATTTTCATCCAATCTAGAATTTCCCAAAACTTGGCAAATATTACGTTTTTATTTGGCGATCTAACGTTCTTTTTTCTTCATTCTGTTCATAAGACGCGCTATGTTGGGTTAGAACACAAAACTAATTAAAAATCAGCTGGGTGCACTAGCAATGTGTGACAATCGAGGATCAGGCAGGACAGCATATACAGTCTGCCGAGAAGTAAAGTTCATGTATCTATTCTAGACGAGCTGAATCTCCTTAGTTTGATCGAATCAGGTACCATAACGATCAGAAGGTCAAAATCTATAGAACCATGAGCGAGAGAGAGACAGAGAGAAAGATATATATATAATGCAGGAATGACCTGACCTGATCCGCGCCGATCAGGTTCTGAAGCCGTCCTTTGAGGACGGAACCATGTCGCCCCCCGCTGCGCGAGTTAATAAAAACCACCAAGGGCGACTCCGGCGGGTCCTCATCCTCCCACCCGACCTCCCTCGCCGCGGCCTCCGCCACCAAACCCGCTGCGATGTTCCTCGACCTGACAGCCTCCACGATCGCCGCCGCTAGGCGGTCCGGAATCATGACCCTCCGACGGAGATCGTCCTTGTCGACCTTCACGAGGCCGCCCCCCCGAAGGGAGTTGTCCTTGATCGAGGACGATCTCGAAGGGGGCTCCGAGTTCCGCGACGGGGTCGAGGACGACGAGTCGGTCTCGCAGTCGGTCATCGAGGGCGTGGTGGGGAGGGTGGTGAGGGAGTCGGCGAGGTTGAGGGTCAGGTACTCTTCGTCGTCACTCACCGTCGTCGTCGGGCCGGACGCGGAGATCGCCCTAGACCGATCGTCGGAGGAGGAATTCAACAATGCGAGGCGGACATGCTTCCAGAAGCGAGTCGGTTTCGATCGAGGCATGATTCCTCTCCTTCTGCCCGGTCGGCGTCGACGACGTCGGTAAAACTGGGAGGAAATTTCATTCAACGTCCTAACGTTCCTCTTATTTTTAAAATGCCCCACCCTTTTACCGTAGAAATATAAAAACAATTTCATTTTAAATGTATTTGTGTGCAATAATTTTGATCTAAAAATAGTGTGTGTATATATAATTTCATAGAAAGGTCAAATCATTTAGTTCTTTTATGTATAATTTTATACACGATGTTATTAGAGCATCCACAACGTACGTGACGTTATAACGCCATGGGCTCCACTGCCACGTGGTAGTCGATCAGGTGATCAACTACCACACATGGTGATCGATCACCTGATCGACTACCACACATGGTGGTCGACCAGTTGGTCAACCACCATGTGTAGTAGTCGATCAGGTGATCGACTACCACCACCTGATTATGAAAAACAAATTTAAAAAAAATGCATGGCCCACCATTGTCACCGATTAACGCGTTCAGAACTCTGAACGCGTTAAATACCTCACTCCTCCCTCGCTCCTCCACGTCCGCTGTTAACGCGCGATTAACAACGCGTTGCGGATGCTCTTATAACTGTCATGTTACATCCGAGCTCAAAAGTGATTTGATCTAAACTCGATCCTGAACCAAGCTGGTTGGACTTAATCTGAACATGACTCTAGCTGGCTCCAATAGGGCTCGAGCATGAATTAATTGACTTGACCAAGCTAAGTTTGAAATCGAGCTAGTCTGACTCTACATTGATTAAGCCCAGAGCCTACCATGTGGCCCTTGTGTCTCCACACATCAATTAATTAATTAATTAATATTATTGATTCTTTTCCCATGTACTTTTCATTTAAAATTGGATCCAATTAGACATCACAAGTTGGTATCAAGATGACATTTTGAATAAGCTTATTTGGTAGGGTAATTAAGTAAATTTTGCTTTGTTTAATATTATTTAATAAGATAATCAAACAAAATCAAATAGAGCCTAAACCTAATTAAGTTATTAAAATGATTGTTAAGCTTTAATTTTTTTTCTTCTCTTTATCTTGAATTCGCTAGAGTTTGACTTAAACTGAGTTCATTTAATAATTATCAAACCGTTAATTTGAATTTATCTAATTGTTTAAAACTTTTACATTCTCAAATTTGATTAGGTTAATTAGTTAGTTCACGAGTTTAACATTTCAAATTTATTTGTTGATTTTTTATTATTTATAAATTTGATAATAGACATGACTCGAAGCTTTGTACGTACACATTACTTAAAATATTATTCGCAAATAACTCATGATTTTTATTTACAAAAATTAATAGCATAATATCGAATAATATCATTTAAAATTAACGATGTTCTTTTGGTTAAAAAAAATGCAAAAAGATGCGAATGCTTTATTTTATTTTTACCCGTGAAAAAAACAGAGAGAGCTAAGGAGTATATTGGTAAAAGACTAAAAAGATGGGTGTGTTTTAGTAAATTTCCATTTAAAATCTCTTTTTTATTCTACGAAATTCAATTCTGTTATTTTCCTTCTAGTAAAACTACCCTTTCCCCTAAATTTTTTAAAGTGACGGGTAAAATAAGAATCTCTAGTTTTACGATGGACCCCGCAGGCTCTTCGTTTCTGGAGCGGGTAGGTTTGAGGGTCTTGATCCGTAGGGCCCCAAAGGTTGAAAGTTAATTTTCGCCGTGTCGTATGTCCCGCGAGTTCACCTCGATTAACGGGATCCGAAATGGCTTCTCTCTCCTCAGCCTTCGTGTATAAATAGGCAAACCCCCGGGCCTCCCGGCGTCGTGTGAGATCAGCGTGAGGCGGAGCTCGATTGGAAGCCCTCGAAGCCATTTCTCTTCGCATTGGTGGATCGGTCGATCTCCAAGCGTATTGGACGCCGGGGTTGCAGATCAAGGGATGGGGGCGGCGATTCTTTCCGATCTACTCACCCAGGTCCTGATCCCGGCGACGGCCGTCGTCGGGATCGCGTTCGCGCTGATGCAGTGGGTCCTGGTCTCCAAGGTAAGACTCTCGCCATCAGAGGGCGACGCGGCGGGCACAGGCAAGAACGGATATTCCGAGTACTTGATCGACGAGGAGGAGGGGCTCAACGATCACAACGTGGTGGTCAAGTGCGCCGAGATCCAGAGCGCCATTTCGGAAGGTGAGAGCTTTATGTAGATCTGGTCTTTGTCGTTTTCCCCCCGTCAGATCTGCGCGGTTCAATGTCAATTCGAAGTGTTTGCGTGAAGTTTCATGCGCAGAATAAGTGTCGTTAATTTTAGGTAACTGGATCTGCTATGTTTTCTTCTTTGGGTATATTTTAAAATAAAATTAACTCTATCGTCAAAATAACTCCTTTAGGTTTGCCTTTTAATCTATTTCAATTTTGTCTTGGTATGCGGTCCCTGAAACATTGGTCCCTGTCGAATTTTGTGTCCGCTAAACTCCTTGAAATGGAGTCTTCAGTCCTCAGATCCTGGATTGTTGATCTATAGAAATCTACAATTTGTTTTCCTCCTTTCCGAATCGTGCGTTTTTTCGAATTTGGTTCGTGATGTTGCAATGCAAATGCACACTAATTATTTATGCAACGATTTTAACTTCCCGGTACCATTATGTGAAAAAAAAAAAGAGATTTTGTTCTATTGATTAGTTTATAATATCATCGTGCCTTATTATCTTGTCAGATCAAGTCTGACGGTCAGTTGTAGGGCTACTGCGGTAGTGGATCCCACTGGTTCTCTGCTGGCATATTCTATTAAGAAATTAGATGTTCTATTAGCCTCAGATCTTGCATGATATGTGACCTAATAGATAGGTCTCACTTATTAATCACTATAAGAAAAATGAATTAAACCCAACAATTATAGCTGCTAATTTGTGTGTTTTAATTTGTTGGGTAGTGCAAAATGGTTTTTAGGTCTTGGCTGTGTGCTTCAAATCGAATGGAATTTGTATCCAAATGGAAGACAGCCTTAAGTAGTCCAGATCTGATATTGAAGCCAAAGCAAACTGTAGTGCAAGCTTCGACTCTGTGTTGTTTTGGTCAATGGAATTTGTAAAGCTGGAACTTCATTGACCATGTATCCAAATGGAGAAATTACTAAGCAGTTGTTTTGTTTTGCCTCCATAGAATCTGAAGAATTCTTTAGCAAGATTCGCTTTTAATTTTCATGGGTTCATGACTTGTCCGTTTCTATCATTTTACTATTAATCAACTTGACTACTGTGCTGAATATATAATTCTTGAAAGATGATAATGTAGAATGAGATGCCAAAGGTTGTGTTTTTTTTTTTTTTTTGATCCAAGGAACATTTTTAACTTTGATTCTTCTTTCTCAAAGAGTAGTATTTTCCCCTCTTTTTCACTAAACTTAGGTTAACTTCAATTTTGTAAATTAATTTATGACATTGACATGAGGTTTCTACTAACATTTTGAACAGGAGCTACTTCTTTCCTTCTCACTGAGTACCAGTATGTTGGAATTTTCATGGCTATTTTTGCCGCACTGATCTTCCTCTTCCTTGGCTCTGTCGAGGGCTTCAGCACAGAGAGCCAACCCTGCACTTACAGCAAGGACAAGACTTGCAAGCCAGCCCTTGCCAATGCCATCTTTAGCACACTGTCTTTCTTACTTGGAGGTACCACCTCTGTGGTGTCTGGATTCCTCGGCATGAAGATTGCGACGTATGCCAATGCCAGGACAACTCTGGAGGCAAGAAAGGGTGTTGGGAAGGCTTTCATCACTGCATTCCGATCAGGCGCAGTGATGGGCTTTTTGCTTGCTGCTAATGGCCTTTTGGTTCTTTTCCTTTCAATTAACTTGTTCAAATTGTATTATGGTGATGACTGGGAAGGTCTTTTTGAGGCTATCACTGGCTATGGCCTTGGTGGGTCTTCCATGGCTCTCTTTGGTAGGGTTGGTGGCGGTATCTATACTAAAGCTGCCGATGTTGGGGCTGATCTGGTTGGAAAGGTCGAGCGAAACATTCCTGAGGATGATCCAAGGAACCCAGCTGTAAGAATCTCCTCAAGCATCTCTTTTCCATAAAATTTTAAAACTTGTAATTCTTGCTGTGTCTGCAATCATGCAAGTGCCAGAGCCACTCCTTGCCAAAGAGGGGTTCTTTTGAATTTTGTTTATGTTCTTCTATTGATGATATCTTCTGAAACTGTTTACAGGTTATTGCCGACAATGTCGGTGACAATGTCGGGGATATTGCTGGAATGGGATCGGATCTCTTTGGATCTTATGCTGAGTCTTCATGTGCAGCCCTAGTTGTTGCTTCAATATCTTCCTTTGGAATTAACCATGATTTGACAGCAATGTTATACCCTCTACTGATCAGCTCCATGGGAATCATTGTTTGTCTGATCACCACTCTTTTCGCTACTGACTTTTTTGAGATTAAGGCCGTGAAGGAGATCGAACCTTCATTGAAGAAGCAACTCATTATCTCCACAGTTCTCATGACTGCTGGAATTGCAGTGGTTAGTTGGGTAGCACTCCCATCCACCTTTACAATCTTCAATTTTGGTGCCCAGAAATCTGTCAAAAACTGGTAATCTATTTCCAGCCCCAATGTTTGTTCTTCTAGATAAATTTGTGAAGGTAACTTACTGTCTGAGAGATTTTCTGGTAGGGAGCTCTTCTTCTGTGTAGCGATCGGCTTGTGGGCTGGTTTGGTGATAGGATTCGTAACCGAGTATTACACAAGCAATGCTTACAGGTTCTCTAGCTACTCAACTTTGTTCTATGCTCCCAATTGTTTGTTCTTCTGATAATCCGCTTTCTTGATCTCTACTTTCAGCCCTGTGCAAGATGTTGCTGATTCCTGTCGAACTGGAGCTGCTACCAATGTCATATTTGGCCTTGCTTTGGGATACAAATCTGTCATCATTCCGATCTTCGCAATTGCTGTCAGTATTTTTGTCAGCTTCAGTTTGGCAGCCATGTATGGCATTGCAGTTGCTGCCCTTGGAATGTTGAGCACCATCGCGACCGGCCTTGCCATCGATGCCTACGGGCCTATCAGTGACAATGCTGGTGGAATCGCAGAGATGGCCGGCATGAGCCACAGAATTCGCGAAAGAACCGATGCTCTCGACGCCGCCGGCAACACCACTGCCGCAATCGGAAAGGTGAAAATGATCAACAACTGTGTATTCATTCATTCATTCATTCACCTCTTTAAGTTCTTGCAAATGAATTTGTTATCTGTCAGGGCTTTGCTATTGGCTCAGCTGCCTTGGTGTCCCTTGCACTTTTTGGCGCCTTTGTGAGCCGGGCAGCGATCCCGTCCGTGGACGTCCTCACACCCAAGGTTTTCATTGGCCTCCTCGTCGGCGCCATGCTTCCCTACTGGTTTTCAGCCATGACCATGAAGAGCGTCGGCAGTGCAGCTCTCAAAATGGTCGAAGAAGTTCGCCGGCAGTTCAACACCATTCCCGGCCTCATGGAGGGAACTGCTAGACCAGACTACACAAACTGTGTCAAGATATCGACCGACGCCTCCATCAGGGAGATGATTCCTCCCGGCGCGCTTGTCATGCTGACTCCCCTCGTCGTCGGGACTCTCTTCGGAGTCGAAACTCTCTCCGGCGTCCTCGCAGGCTCTCTTGTCTCCGGAGTTCAGGTCAGTTAGCCCTCCTCCCCACATCCAAACTTAATTCATCCTCACATCGTCTTCGACAGATTGCCATCTCTGCATCAAACACTGGTGGCGCATGGGACAATGCCAAGAAATACATTGAGGTGAAGCATCTTCAAACACTCCCCTCAACTTGTTCCGAGCTTAACAGAAACCATTCAATTCCTTCTTCTCATCGCTTCTCGTGTTGTCAATCAGGCTGGAGCTTCCGAGCACGCCAGGTCGCTCGGCCCCAAGGGCTCGGACCCCCACAAGGCTGCCGTGATCGGCGACACGATCGGCGACCCACTCAAGGACACATCCGGGCCATCCCTGAACATCCTCATCAAGCTCATGGCCGTGGAGTCTCTAGTGTTTGCTCCATTCTTTGCCACTCATGGTGGTCTCCTCTTCAAGCTATTTTAGTATGCATTTTATTTACTTCCCTTTCCAGTTATCCCTGCTATTTCAATAAGAACATCACATATTTTTCTTTTTTTCTTTTTGCTCCTCGCTGAAATTTATGTAATAATTGAGCACTTCCTTGAAATTTATATATAATGAGGTCTGTTAACATATTAAGATGCTTGCATCGAATCCTATAGGAAGGAATATTTTGAAGGTCTGCTTGTATTTTGAATTTAATTAAAATTAATCATAATAATAATATTTTAAATTAAAGAAGCTATAAATATATTTATATGATTAACCAAATATTTATATAAAAGCCATGATACTTTTTTTATATAAGCCATGATACTTATTTTATATTATAATAATATTTTCCTCTTATTTTATTGCTCAAGAGGCCATATACATCTCTATCATGTAATAAAAATATCAAAAATATTATGATGTATTTATATAACACAAAATGTATTATTTTTTATAATTTAAATATTTAATTTTTAAAATTCGATTATCGATTTGATGTTGTAAAAATTGTTTATTAATAATTTGAATAAATTTAAAAATACGTGCGACTCCACGTCAGCCACCTTGCCGCATGCAAGTCAAAATAGGAATCTTTCGATTGACGATTTGGTGAACGAGAGCATTCTATTCTACTAACAAAGGAGTCAAAGGTGGCGGTAATGTCACCGGCAGGTGACAATATTTTTGTTCAAAAATCAAAACAGCCCTTCATTTGAAAAGAATATCAAAAAAGTATTTTATATTTACAACAAGCAACTTGAACTAAAACTACTTCATTCAACTTTAAGATGGAATAATTCAAAATTATTTTATATTATAATAATTTTTATCAAAACTATTTCAACTCTAATAATTTTGATAAAATTATTGTAATAATATTTGATCGATTTTAACTCATTTTAAAATATTTTTTTATCAATGTTAAAATAATTTTGATTATACTTAAATAATTATTTTAAGTATATTGAAGTAACTTTGACAAAAATTATAACAGAGTAAAAGAAAACATTAAACAAATTAAATTCCTTCATCCTCTTTATTTTCTCCCAAGTGAACAATAAAAAAAGTTAATTTATGTTCTTTTATATCAGTGCAAATACTCATAAAATTTCTCAATTCTTTATATTTATTACATCACTATCTCTATTAAGTCAAAGAAAGTATTTTAGCTTAAGAATGAAATGAAAAATATAAAAATATTTTGAAAATAAAGAAATTAGTTTTTTAAAAAAAATTTATTCATGAATTAATTATAACTTAATTTAGTTTAAATATAATTAATATAAATAAATTGATCTAAATTGATAATTTAATTTTTTAAATTTATAAAATAATAAATATAAAAAGTATATTATACTATTTTACATAATTTGTTATTAGTTTAGGGGCAATAACCAAAAGACATATCTTTTTATTGAAATCGACTTTTACTGTATTTATTTATTTTTATCAAAAAGACATTTCACCCATCCATCCTTATAAAATTATATAACTACCCTTGAATGTAGGTCAGTTTTGACTTTTTGATAAATGGATCCTGATATTTTAGTAGGTTAGTTTCATTTAAATCATAAATTGTTACAAACTTTCACTTTTGATTTGATCTATTCATTTAATATTCACATTATAACAACTACAAAATTTTAATTATTATAATTTAGATTTATTTTATTCAATAATATTCATATTATAACACTTATAGACTATAACAGTTGGGATCCTTGTCTATCACAAATTTATGAACTCGCAATCACATTCAAACTTATTTTATTTAATAATATTTCTATATTTGTAGTAATTATAAAATTATAATTGCTATAACTACAATAGTAACTACATAACTGCTATAATATTTATAATAATTAAGATTATATAATTATTAAATATAAATTTATTATATTTATATAATTTATTAATTAATTTAGAATTTAATATGTGTATGTGATAGAAGATAATATCGAATAGTATATTGGAAGAGAATTATATTATTTTACATAAATGAATCGCGATGTTTTTTGATAAGAATTCATAGGAGCGCTTATGCGAGGGCATATTAATTAAGTAAAACTACGAGGGTTATAAAGCGAAGTGTAAGCGTATGGTTCGAGGGTCTTCGTCGTCGGCTTCTTTCCTCTCCTCTCGCTCGCTCGCTCGGTGCTCGGTGGCTCTCTCTCGAATCTAAAAGGAGAGCGTTTCCCTCTCTTCTTCCTCCGCGTCCTGCGGCTAGTTGTCGCCGGATCGTGTCGTTTTCTTGGCGCGGCGGCGGCGGCGGTGGTGGGGGAGAGTCCGATGGCTTCGGAGATCGAGGTGGTGGACGAGGGGACCACGGTCGCGGGAGGAGCAGCGGCGGAAGGAGCGGCCGAGGATTCGTCCAAGAACGACGTGTACACTGCGGCGGCCTACGGCGATTTGGAGAAGCTCCAGCGGCTGGTGGAGGCGGAGGGGTGCTCCGTCTCAGAGCCGGACGGGGCCGGGTACTACGCCCTCCAGTGGGCGGCTCTCAATAACCGCACCGCCTCCGTCCAGTACATTATCGAGGTATTCCTCTCCCTCCGGTGTAACATCAGGGTGTTTCCCTTTCGTTTCTCTTAGATCCGTTGTCGCCTGTAGTGTCTCTCCGTCATCGTACCCTCTAATTAGCGTAATAGATTGTTCCCCCCTTCCTCCCCTTGTGCGATGGGATTATTGGGCTTTTATTGACCTTTGAATTTATGGTTAATTGGAAGTAAATTTTTGTTGTTTGGATCAGCATGGAGGAGATGTAAACGCCACCGACAACACGGGGCAGACAGCTCTCCATTGGAGTGCAGTGCGAGGTCATATCCAGGTTGCCGAGGTATTGCTCAAGGAAGGGGCTCGTGTTGATGTGTCAGACTTGTATGGGTATCAGGTATGTTTCCCTCATAACTACAGTGAGGAAAATCCTTGTTTTGTCCAAATTTATGACACTTCGCTCAGGTATCTATTGCAACAGTGCTAGCAATCACTCTTTACCAGTGTGGCTAACAACTCAACTTCAAGATGCTTGTGTTAAACTAATAGATGTTCTTTGTTAACAATCCTAGATGAACGTTAGTCTAGAGTATATAGAGGAGAACTCTCGAATTTAGTTTCCACGCTTCTATATTAGATTGACCTGTGGTAGACTCTATCCATGCTTTGACATAATCTTCAACCAGCCTGCATGAATAAACATCTATTTAAATGAATGCCCCTTGTATATTTTGTTCTCCTATCTTATTGTTCCTAATTCAGTGCTTGATCAATATGATTTCGTCATTTGTATTTCTCTCGTTGGTGATCTACATGAGCTAGGTACCTTCTTTCCATGCATAATTAATGATTGTAACCACTTTGGTGGAAAGTTGTGGTAGAATTGAAATTTTCAGAACAAGAAATGCCTACATATGAGGTGGAAGGTCTGTAGAGTCCTCTGTAGTGTTTAGAAGCTTCTTTAATTTTCTTACGTATCAGCTGTACAAGTGTATTGAAGGGGTGAGAGAATGATTTTGAAAGTTAAGACTTTCTGTAAGGGCTCGCAGAACTCCTGTTGTTTATAATCTTCACAATATAAAGCAGCCAAAGTGTTCTCTGTAGTTATGATTAACATTGCAGACTGTATATGCTTTCTAATTTGCTTTAGGCACATTGGCATACTCCTTATTAATAAATTTAAGGTTCAGCCCTCAGCTATCAAACTGAGTGGAACCTAACTGATGTAACCTGTCCATTCAAGTTATAAAAGGCCGTCAGGTGCATGAAGGTCCAGCCAATGCAAGGTCTCGGAGAATGGTCTATTGTAAGCAGTCTGATCCTGCATTGCAAGAGGAAAAACACTTCTCATAGAATCGTTGAGAAAATAAATTTAATTTTCTATATTATCGTGACTTAAATAAAATCTTATTTTGTCACTCAACTTATGTTGTATGTATGCTTTTTGTGCCTGAAACTGAGATATGGCTATATTATGAATGCAAGTATAGTTTTTTGTTGTTTGCACTGATCATAGATCTTTTTGGTACCTTGATGACTTGCTAGAACTTTCTTATTGATGGATACTCTATTCCAAGTAGATCATCATGGGAATTAAGTTGCATGATTGGACAATATATAATTGGACGAGCTAAGAAAAGTCAGGATAATTATTTGGGTCAGCCTTATCCATTAGCAAAACAGTTTAGTTTGAGGTGGAATATATATACTGATTGGAGTTTGTAATTACTTCTAACTTACTGTGAAATACTTGATTTTGACAAATTTCTATTAAGTGAAGTGTCACTGTGTCAGCAATGAGTTCTTCATCTTCTTCTTCCTTATATTTTAATTATTATTTTTTATAAAAATGAGTATGTGCTTAGTATCTTTGGAAGAGAATGTCTATGCTTTGAGCTCTTCATTAGCATGATTTGACCGAACATGTTAATCCATGCATGGTTTTGTTTTTTAGTATGTTCCAGTTTAAACCTGGCATATGATCCCTTTTATCATTTCCACTTAATTGCAGAGCACTCATGTTGCAGCACAGTATGGTCAGACTGCATTTTTATACCATATCGTCATAAGATGGAATGCTGATCCAGATATCCCTGATAACGATGGAAGGAGCCCTTTACATTGGTACTTAGTAAATTCTCCTACTTGTAGTGCAAACATGAATCTTTATTCTCTTTTCTTCTTGGAGGTTTTCTAGCACATTCAATCCAATCTATTCTCAGCATATCAAGCTTATGTTGCCCGACTAATTAGTTCATGTTTCATATTAGATGTTCTCTAGAAATTATTTATACTAACTGCTAATTTATGGGTTTGCTCAATTGTTCATCATGATAGGGCTGCTTATAAGGGATTTGCTGATTGCATACGGCTCCTTTTATTTCTAGATGCTTATAGGGGGCGACAGGATAAAGAGGGTATGCAATTTTGTTGTCTTTTGCTTCCTGCATCTGTAATTTTGAAAGTTTTGGCTTGTTTCATAATCTTTGTTCTCCCATAGGTTGTACTCCACTACATTGGGCAGCTATCAGAGGAAATCTAGAGGCATGCACAGTTCTAGTTCAAGCTGGGAAGAAAGAAGACTTGATGATCACTGATAACACTGGTTTAACTCCTGCTCAGCTTGCATCAGATAAGGGGCATCGACAAGCTGCTTTTTTCCTTGTAGGTATCATGTATTTCAAATATATTCCCTTTCTCTCTCTTAAGAGTGTGCCAAATAGTTTGTACTCTGCATTTTATTGTTATACAATGGCAGGATGTTTTGCTGCTGTGCAAACTTTTGGAGAGAATTTTTATTTCTTTGGCACCATTCTCATGGCAATAGGTGGTCAGCAGAAAACAAGACCCAGTCGTCTGACCTGACTGAGAGGCTTTTCCTCAGATAAAAATCTGAGAGCCCATCTTCCCCAAGTGTTAACTAAAAATTGATTAAAATGCGTATATTTATAGCCTATTATATTTAAGGCTATGATAAATTTTATAAAATAAAGAAAACTCAAGGCACTCCTTCCGATTCGACTTGATCAAACCCAAATTTGACTTCTTTCAATGCAATCAAAACAAACACATTTTCTATACATTTAAAGTAAAACTGTTCATTCTGTAAGCTTTATCCCCCTATATGGTTGTAGCTCCGATTTAAAACCTTACGCCCAAACTTTGGAGTTCTTGGTAAATAAACACTAATGTTTGATCTCTTCATAACCCTATCTGTGACTTGTTTCATTTTTTGTGTTTTCTGGATGTCCATCAAAGTGTTTCCCAACATATACTTCATGTTTTCAGGGCAATGCTAGAAGGGTGTTTGACAGGCGATGTGATGGAAATAGTGGCCGTGGTAGGTTATCAAAATTAGGACTTGCACCTGTTCTTTGGTGTGTGATAATTGCTATGCTGTTCACCTATATTCAATCAGTTATTGCAGGTATATTTGCTTGAAGTCTCCAGAAAATTTCCATGTAATTAACTAAAAATATATATGCATATATCATTCTTAATTTTCTTTTGTTTTGTGGATGTAGGTTCTTATGACTTTGGTTTATCAACTGCCTTTGGGCTTCTAGCATGGTCAGGAGTTTTTCTGGCAACTACAGGATTAGTCTTGTTTTATAGGTGTAGCAGGTAAGTCGAATTTTTAATCAGATTTCCTTTAGAGAGTTAGCTACAATTTTGACTAGATTATTTTCAAATAAAGATTAATAGAGCCTTATGGAGGATCAAAATGTCTTGTCGTTGTATACTACCCAAGTAGAATATCACATTTTTATCTGCCTTTTTCATTGATTTATGCTAAATATGAATGTACAGTTTGTAGATCCTGTTAGTTTTCCCATTACCCAAGTAAGATATGCATACTTCTTTCCAAACAACCACAGGCTTACATGTCTGCCACATGTTTGAAACAGGAAAGATCCTGGTTTCATCAATAGAAGCACAAGGGATGTACAAAGTCTCCGAGATGATGTAAGATATATACTTGGCTTTGAGACTGATTATTGTACCTATTTATGCTAATATCTTGTGTTGAAATACCAAAAGTTATCTGTTCATATTTGTCTTTATTTTCTTGGATATGATCAAATATTTTTATCAATAATTCAAATATTAAACTCTATATTTTCTATAACTTGGTTTGGACCAGACATGCATGCTTTGTTCAGTTAATTTATGCATTCAATAATTAAAAACCTTCTCTTTACATGCCAGGATGCAAATACTCTTAATTCATTTATTTTGATGGCCATAAGTCTATCAATTAAGGTTGAAGTCTTTTAGAGGAAGGTGGAGATAAAAGATGCCTATTTTTGTTGCATTTACTAAGAGATCATCTGTATTCCATACATAATGAATTATAACTATGGACAAAGGAGATCGTTAACTATATACATCTTCAACCAAAGTAGGATAAGTTATGGTGTACTGGCTTGGATGCAATGAATAAGTTAAATAGCATTCAATGGCCCCAGTGAGCAATTAAGGATTTTGGAAATGAATGAATTTATCGGTTGTTTCGTGTTGTGTGAGCTGTCTTGTGTCCCAGTGATGTCTGAACTATTTTAATACAGAATTGCAGTCACTGCTGTGTCTAATCCGTTTCACTCTGCTTATCACATATGCTGTTTTTCATCTATGGCGCTGCTTTCCTATTTGCTGATTAACCTTTTGCTATGCTAACTCATGATTGACTAGGGCACATGCTGCCAGATGTAAAATCTTATATAAACAAATTTACATATTTTCGTGGGAAAATAAATATACTTTTATGCTATTTCAATCTAGTGGTCTCGATTATGCTAAAAAATCAAATCTGAGACAAACTTGTAAGTAGTGGTTTTAGCAAAAGCATCTTTTGATAATGAGATTTTTTGGATAGAAGGAGCTAGATTGTGATATTCTGGGGTTTCTCATCCGTTTCTCTTCTTTGGTACTATCCTTCTTTGAAAGTTCTTCATGTTTGGCATATGAGAGGACCTTCAATTTTTGCTAATAGTGTGGATAAACATATCCCCAATGATTTAGAATTGAAAAAGCTATTGGTAATCCAATTGCTACAGAATCGCTAAAGTGGGGAAAAAAATCATTGTTACCCCTATCAACCTTAGCATGTCCCTAGGACTGTATAATTGATTGGAGAGTCTCCGTTATACAAATTGAACTTGTTTCATGTTTTGCCTGTGGAGGTACAAGTATTCTTTGTGCCAATGTTGTTACTTTATTAAACTAAAGGTTATTTAATCAAAATTTTCAGCATAACGAATAATAGAGATATTGAATTATGGGATCTTGGGAAAACTTTGACAGTTTATTTCCAAAATACTATCAACTAGGTTGGTGACATGATCATTCATCAATATTTGTGCTTGTAGGAACCTTTGCTAAAGACAGAATTGAATCACCCTGCCCTGTTGGCTGGAAATTGGTCACAACTCTGTGCGACATGCAAGGTAATTTCCTGTGTCAGTAGTAGGCAAACTGACTGATTTTATCAATTTTCAATTGCATTTAATTTGGTTTGGCTGAATTGATGATACTCAGATTGTTCGGCCAATCCGTGCAAAGCATTGTTCCACCTGTGATCGATGCGTCGAGCAGTTTGATCATCACTGTCCTTGGGTATCTAATTGCATCGGCAAGGTCCTTCAGACTCACACCTCTGTTCCTCTGTCTTTTGTCTCCTCCTTTTCAAGTCTTAACATTTTTATTAATCTGCAGAGAAATAAGTGGGACTTCTTGATGTTTCTCCTTCTTGAAGTTTCTGCCATGATTATTACTGGTTCAGTTGCCATTATAAGTATGTCTTTTAAGCTTTGTACGAGCACTAGTGTACGATATCATTCTCACTTGGAGGAAACACTTTCAATCCTGCAGGAATAGCGAGAGATCCTTCGCCGCCTTCTTTCGGTGGATGGTTGAGTCATAATACAATTGAACATCCTGGAGCCATAGCATTTCTAATAATGGACTTCTTTCTTTTCTTTGGTGTTGCAGTTTTAACTTTTATACAAGCATCCCAGGTATGCAGCTTACACTCTCTCCTTTGCAGAAAATTTAATTCTATTTGGATTCCACACCATGGCAATCTTTATAAATTGTCATTTCTTAAACTGAAAGCCCAGTCAAGGTTTGCAGAGACAGATCGATTGTATAATGCTCATTGGTCTGTTGATTTCGATAGCCCAAAAAAAGAACCTATTTGTGTTCTTGATCAGTTACTATCACTATTAGCTGTAACTGACTGTACTTCTTACCTTCCAGATCGCGCGGAACATAACAACAAATGAAATGGCCAATGCTATGAGATACAGCTACCTCAGAGGCCCAGGTGGGCGGTTCAGAAATCCGTACGATCATGGAATTCGCAAGAACTGCTCAGATTTCCTCTTCAAAGGATACAATGAAGATGTGGAGCTGCCGGAGCAAACGCCACCGTCTGAAGAGATGGCGATGATACAGATGACCCGAAACTCAAATTTGCAGAATGGCGAGCCGCATCAAGTGAACAATGGCCATGGCCATGGACATGTCTGCGTCGATATTCAGGCCAAAAATTCCAAATCTCATGGGCATGCTAATCCTTCAACGTGTTGCAATACCAACAGCAAGAGTGACAGTGTGCCCCTTGGACTTGGCCTGGGACTCGGTGGTCGAAACAATCGTCACAACTCGAGGATTCTGCCGTTGTGATGCTTCATACCACAGGAGGGCTTCAGCTTCTTGTCCATGTGTACCTATCGAAATGTTTCGACTGCAGGAGAGCTTCAGCTTCTTGTCCATGTATCATAACTATTGAAATGTTTGGTTGCATTCTCAAGGGAGTCTAGATCATTGCCATAGGCTATTTGAAAGCAGTTTTGACCTGATGAATTATTGCTTCAGCTCATGAGTGCTATGCTGAACGATAAGATTGTTTATGTCAAAGAACATTTTCGGATAAGAAACGACATTGTTGCGAGGGAAATGAATCTCTGTAGAGGACATGAATGTCAGAGGACATGAATGTCAAGAAAAGGAAAGACCACCTCTTGTTGATATGAATATAGTTATACCATTCATGAATGCCACAATGTGAACCCATGGAATTCTAGCCATCGAATTTGCGAAGTTTAGTCAGACACTTGTATGGTGGTATATGTTTAGCCTTTGTAGCTCTGTTGGTTTTAACTATTGCGTTTCAAGTTGGGATGTAGGTCCTGATTGGAGAAGCCATTTGCGATTGCTTGTGGAAGCTCCTATGGTCACTTGTATCGAGGTTCTTAGACTTGTTTCATGTGCGATCGATAAGTGGAATGATAAGTTGTGCCTAAGTTGAGTAACATGAAATGGTTTTTCCTCTCGTTCCCATACTTGGTTCTTGAAATTTTGATACATGTAAAATTGATACTCTAACGAAGACTTGGTTGCTACTCCAACAACAAACAAACAAACAAAAGATCATTAAAAAGATATTGCACAAATTATTACAATTAAAAGTCTCATTTGTATGTTGAGATAAGATTTATGTGGTTAATCCCAAGTAATTAAGACAAACAAATCTCGTTTGCTTAAAAGAAGGCATTTACTTCACTTCCACTTGCATTCACAAGCCACTTGTATAATACATACTCTTGAAGCAGAAAAAGAAGAATTTCTCATACAATTTTGTTTTAGCATTGCAATAGAACAAGTAGAAAGCTATATTTCCATGCGACTATATGGTTCAAATCAAGATCATCATCCTCTAGAGATTTTTAACATCATCACTAATTAGTATGTGGAAAGGGGATCATGCTTCACTTGAATGAAGTTGTGAATTAATTCCTAGCAAACAATAGGCAACAACAATGTCTCTACCTGTAATAAATAAATAAATAAATTTTGTTATTCAAAGATGTCAGACAATGCCTCTATTTTTTAGAAAATGAAAAGTGATTTTTTTTTAAAAAAAATCATGAACAGCATAAGCTAGTATGTCTTTCTAGTTTTTATGAAGATCAAATAAGTTCAGAAGTATTTGTTCAATTGAAGACAATAGAAAGTTCTTACAAGCCATAGAAGGGAGGATAAGCAAAATGCAAACCTTTTGCGCTTGGTCTTTAGAGAAGTTGATGAAGAGGGATTGGTCTGCCAATTCCTTTTTCTCTGGTTGATGAACCAGTTGTTGATCTGCTTTAACTGTAATCCTGTTTCTTGCACTAATCTTGATTTGTCATCTTCCTACATTAGTGAAAAAGAGATCATGGTTTATGTTGATGACGTCGAGATGAAGCTAATGTCTCGCTTTTTTATGATTAGTTAGCTTCATTTCAGTCCAAAAGAGGCTCAGTAAACTAACCCAATTCAATCCAAAAACTTGAATTTTCCTTCTTGTCTATTTTATGATGAGTTAACTTCATTTTGCTCTAAGAAATGTTGATAAATCGACCTGATTCGATCTGAAAGCTTAGATTTTTCTCATTGTCTATGCTAATGAAGCTAATGTTTCACTCACTTATGATGAGTTAACTTAGTTTCTCTCTAAAATAACCTCGATAAATCAACCCGATTCAATCTGAAAATTTGAATTTTCCTCATGATCCATGTTAATGAAATAGAGATGATGTCTCACTCATATATGATCAGTTAGCACACTGATCCAATTTGATCTGAAAACTTGAAATTTCCTCATGGTGTATGTTAATGAATAAGGCTAATGTCTCACTAGCTAATTATGACCTAGCTTTGTTTCATTCCCCCAAAATGAAAACTTGTCTTGATAAACCAACTTGATTGGATCTGAAAACTTACAGTTGGATATGGCCACTTGGAGTGGGATTGCCACCAAGCTTTCAATGTAGAAGTGCTATTCCCGGGAAGTTTCCCAGCTCTTCGCTTGTGAAGAATCTCTTCTCTGATGTCTACAATCTTTTCTTTGTACCCCTACAACTCAAACAACAAGAAATTAGTCTAGATACAGTTTATAATTACAAAGATCTCTTCTTTAAGTATCTAACTACATTTTCAATGTTTGCCTTACATTTTTGATAAATCTACCTGTTTTAGCTCAAGTTTCAGCTCCTGCCTAACTCGTTCCATTAGGCCTCTGTCGCTCTCGGTTGGAGCAGGTGGGCCGAAGCCCATGCTGTCCGGCCCATCAAAGCTTCCATCAAATAAATTTGTTTCACTATCTACTTGATTATCATCGTCGTCGTTATCATCAGACATGGTTGCACCTGTTCCTTCCCCAGGAGAAACACCTACTTCATTTGGCATAGTTAAAACATTCATGATATAAGCATTCATACAGCGGCATAAACAGTTAAGCCCTGCCAACATGGATTGCAATCCTTTAAGATTCATCATTCATGCAACCATCTCAAATCATCATCGTTGTCGTGTTTGTCTAACTATTTGAAGTCGGTTACATGAATTTTATCCTTCATTGAGCTCTATGTAAGCAAGTATCACAAATATTTGGGATAAATGTAGTCTTGTTGTTGATGATGATGATGATGACATGGGCATTCAAATTATGAAATTGGTTGATAGTCTCAATTCAAGAGTTTTAAGAACTAAAAATAATGTTCCACACTTCTTAATAAAACTTTCAGATTATAGTGAAGCAATTAAATCATGAGACAAAAAGGAGAGAAAACTGGTGTAAACAGAGAATAGGTGACTTAAAGCAAAAAACTTGATTGTATAAAGAAAACGTTTTTTAGAATTGAACTCCAAATATTACAACAATATTTTTGTCTCTTAAATCATTTAACTCAAATTTAATAAGAGAATATAAAAATCCTTTGTAGCTTGCAATGAACTCACATTAAGATTCATATACCAGACCCAAAAGGTGGACAAACACAAGTTGTTGGCACTGGACAAAGAATTAAAAAATATATTAGCCTTTTCTCTTTAAGGTTTCATCTATGATTCCACATCTACATTCCATGAATAAAATAACTCTTGATAGCAAATTCAAAAAATATTGTCTTTTCCAATAGTAGTGACAAAAGGATGATATTATATGGTAGCAAATTAGAGACTATTTTTAAGAAGACACGACAAATTGGTGATACCTGTGAAGTTTTTTAGTCCTTGCTCAAGCTCCCAACAAGCCATCACTGCCTCCATTGCATGCACACGTACATGCTGCTGCAGTTGTTCTTTGAAGGAGCAAAGTAGCAAGGCGTAGTGTGTCTAAGCAAACCATCAAACGTTCCAAGCATCAGAAATAATTTTAAAAATCATCAGATAAGCTTCTGTCCATAAATTCTCAAATGAAGCAATTTTTATGAAGAAATTAGAATTGATTGAATGGCCTAATAAGACAGTGAACTAGAAGTTGTATCATCTTCATCATAATAGATGAGATGAATAATTTTCCTTCAGTCAAGGTTAAGTTCTTATGCAAAATGATGGCATAAGAATGGTGGAAAGTCTTATCTTCTCCAGTAAAAGTTTTGATCAGTTGATTGATTTTAGATGGATGTGTCTGACAAAGTGGCAGACAACATAAGAAAGAAGAACATTTATGCATTTCTTTTATCTCTCAATCTCCAGCTAAAAAATTTGGCAAAAATAATTTATACATATGATTACGATGGGATTGCTAAGCAAATCGACATGTGAAGCGAGCATATCAAAAGTACAGATACCGTGACGTAAAACACAAGATGGGATTGGGAGCTCCTGTGAATCATTTTGTTTTGTTTTGTTTTTTGTGATTCAAATGAGCAATTTACTGCTTGTCTCAGAATCATGCTTATTCCAAGAAATGAATTCAAAATTAGCATATATATAATTTTGCCATGGAGAACCAATTGAAGATGCAAGAAACCAAGGAAGCGTTATTGAGTCGCTAAAAATGAATAGGGTTTGGATTAGGGCAGAGAGAAGAATCACTGGAGAGTGAAGGAACAAAGAGAGATTGTTGGGGTAAAGTCTGGTTAATACCATGAACTGGTCGAGCTCCTTGTCGTCGCCAAGCATGTGGCCGCCGTTCGCGACAACCGAGTACTTGGACACCACTTGCTGAGATTGGGTGAGCTGCGCGTCGATCCTCGGCAGCTGGTCCACCGGCGTCGCGATCCTGAGGCACGCCACATGAGCCGCCAGGAGCTGCTCGTACAACGGGTGCGCCAAGATCTCCGCCTTGTGCCTCGCGTTCTGCCACGTCCCCTCCCCGGAGGCCGCCTCCGCGAGCTCCCCGCAGGCGCCAGAGATCCCCGCGGCGTCGCTCGACGCAGCCGGGACCTCGTCGTCGCTGCCTCCGCCGCCGTCGCGATGCAGGATCGGGGGGCGGGGGAACCAGTGTCTCGCCGACGCGGAGGGTTCGGAGGCCGTCTGGAGGTGGAGGAATCTCCCATCGCCAAAGGGCTCCCCGGGCTGCGGCCGGAGAATTCCGCTGTTGAGCCACCTGGGCCCGTTGGCGCCCTTCACGAGGCGATGGAGCTCCTTCCCACCGTCGTCGTCGGCAGAGGAGAAGTGGTGCATCTCCGTCCTGAGCACGCCCGAGCCATCGCCGCCCCCCAGCTGCTGCTGCTCCGCCGCGTACGGCAGCGCCGTCAGCTCCCGCTGCATCTGCTTGTGGAACGACATCATCGCCGCTGCCTCTGCTGGATCACAATCCTAAGCAAACCGATCGAGAGAGAGAAGAGGAAGAGTGGAAGAGGAAGAGGAAGAGGAAGAGGAAGAGGAAGACGAAATAAGTAGAACTCACTTTCCCTCGAGAGCAGAATTTTCTTTGCCCCTAAATTTTTGGGTAATTTTCTCATGCACCCCAATTTTTAACGTTTCTTCAAAACAACCCTCAAGGTTCATCAATGTCAAAGCATGCTTTATTTTTTTTTTTATTTCAATATTAAATGAATATAAATAAATTTTATCGAATTAAATATTAAAATTGTCCACAAAAGAGTTAAGAACTCGAGGGGATAAATTGTTATTCTTGTAAACTATTAGAGGTTAACTCAAAAACGTTAATAAAATTTGGGGGAAAGTGAAATTTTCTTCCATCACTCATTATTTAATACTTAATCAAATCCTAATCATTTCACTCCGTATCCGCCAGGGCGACGATCCAACCGTAGACTTCCCCTCTGGCTAAATCGGACGGTTTTGACAGTGCCACGTTGCTGCCTTCGGTTGGTAATAATTAGCATCCGTTAAGGAGTTCGCAGCTGTGGAAGACGCGTGGATCGGGGTGAGCCAATGGAAGTGTTCCACGTGGGAAACTACACAGTGAGTGGCTTTAATTATTTTAAAAATATTAATTAATTATTTTTAAATTTAATATTTATTAATGAATATAATTTATAATTTTTATTAATAATTTTTTATCAACGTTTAAGTCATTTAACGGTCTCTTGCATGGATTTTTAGATTATTAAATATTTGATTATATTCTCATTTATTAAACAAAACAATTTGGTGGTTACTAAAATAGACAGTGGGGAGAGGCTGGTTGTTGGTCCCCCTTTAACGCCACGTTTGCTAATACCGTTAGCTGACGGTTGTGTACCAACCGAAGCATTAAATTTCATTTCACTCCACAAGACTTTTACTCTTTTTTAAAATCCTCCCTGTAGTTCCACTTTATCATTTCACCATCATACTTTATAATTATTTTTAAATCTCTCTTATAACTTCTATAACAAATAGGACCTTCGAGCCATAAATCACTATTATGTTAGCATCGTCCTCTAGAGTTTCATATAATGATAAGAGATAGGGTGTATTAGGATTCAATTAGAATGCAGGGAACATCTACGAATGATTGAATTACTGATGATCTTGAATCGTCATGTTAAAAATCACCACGCTTTTTTGAATTTTCTTGATGGATGGAATGTAGGACTGGATCATCCATTTCAAGATTAATCAGCTCATAGAATACTTGATTAAAAAAAAATCTATTATATTAACATCATACACTTACATATAAAACACAACTAAGTTTTTGATGTATATTTTTTAAAAAAGTTTTAATAAATTTTAAAAACTATAAACATTGTCGTTGAAATTATGAAAATATTTGACACTAGATAGTAAATATGTTTAATTCTAAATATAAATTATTGCCGTTATTCGTTAGTACGTAGTGGGTAAAAATTAAAAAAGCAGCCATCCAAATATTATATTTCAATGATTATTAAAAAGACACTCTATTTTATTTGATTTAAAAAATATTTTTATTTTTAATATTATTATACCATTTATGGATTATAACTACTAAATATAAAAAATATTACTTAAACATATTTATAACAACTACATATTATATACAATTAGTAGTTATAATATTAATTTGTATTAATTAAAATATCTATATTGAAACAATTGTAATTCATAATAATTATAATATAATATTATTAATATTTATCGAAATTAAAGTATTCCATATTAAAATAATTATAAATCATAATTATTATAATGATATCATAAATAAAGATATTTTAAAAAATAAAGTAGAATACTTGTTTTTATAATAAATAAAAGGGGGCACGATTTTAATTTTTTTTAAAAACTCAATTTTATATTTTTGTCCGTTAGTATTTATTGTATAACATCTGTGGTGGGGACCAAGATTGGGCAGCCTTTGGAGATAGGTCAAATTGCTCGGGTCCCACCGTTGTCCCCACATCCTTGTGTAGTGTTGGTTTGTCCGCGTGGCTATAGTCCCGACACAACAAGTGGTCCCCTCGCGCCACCTACCGTATGCATTCCTATTCATATTCGCAATTAAAGGGATGGAATTTGCCATTCCAACGGTATTAATTTCATAATTATCTAAAAAAAATAATTGAAAAGTTACATTGATATTACTTCGACTTCTACTCCGCAGTAACAAATTTAATCATGTCTTAAGATCACAATTAATACTAACAATAATAATGAATATATAGCTCTCAAGAGGCCACTAAGATGACGATTTCATCATTTGTTATCAATAATATGTTTGAAAAAAGATAAATCACGGAAGACTTCACTCTGAAAACAATAGTAAAAGTGATGAGGCAACTCGTGAATAATAATAATAATAATTTATTACATGTTCAATGATTTATCTAACTATATTTATAATTTGAATTTTAACTACGATATATTATAGAATATTTTTCTCAAATAAGATGAAAAATTTAAGACGTAGATTGTTGGATGTGGAGTTATGTTGAAAATTTTTCATAAGATAAAATCAAATTGATCATTTTTAGGGTTAATCGAAATGATTAAAAATTGAATATATGAATTATTATTAAAAAAAATCATTGCTAAAGTATATTAATATATTACACAAAATAATATACTACTTAATATAATATGATTTTTAACAAATATTTTGGTTGTAAAGTTGATGTCAACTTGGGACACGTGTGTTGATTGGATCTAATGCCATTTCTTTTTCTTTAATATACGCACCTATTTTAGTTTTTATTTTTATCATTTTATAGTGGACAAAGATTAAAAAGTATCTCATATTAAAATAATATAAAAAAATATATATTTTTTAATCATAAAATACTCTTGATGTAATACTATTATAGTTATTTTGATTAAAATTGATACAACGTAGAACTATCATGCTTCAAGTAATTTTATACAAAATTGCTCCAACATAATTAATTAAAATTACTTTAACGTTAGTCAAATGTATAGCAATTTTGAAAAACCACTCTATGTTATAACAATTTTGATCAAAATTATTATAATCGAATATTATTATAGTTGTCTTCGATCTAAAAAGATCAAAATTGTTCCAATTACGTTAATTTTATACAAAATTGCTTCAACATGTTTGATCGTTAATTAAAACTAAATTAAAACTTTAACGTTAGTCAAAGGTGCCCCAATATTAATTAAAACTACTCTAACTTAATCAAAATTACTTCAACTTAATTAAAATTATCATAATAGTATTATAGTAATTTTGATAAAAATTACTCTAATAATATTGAAATAAGAGTATTTTTGGAATGAAAAATTAGAAAGGATGCCCTATAATGAAAAGAAAGGATGCCTTTTTAATTTTTGTCAAAATTATTTTAATATTTGATTAAAGGTTAAATTGACCAAAATTACTATAACAATATTGGAAAGAAATTTCCAAAAATGAAATATTATGATAAACATTGTTTTAACAAGTTTTCAACTTAAGGTGCCAAAGAAAATAGTGGTAAAACACTTAAGAATAATAAGAATGTGCAAATAGGATAAATATTTTCGTTATACTCTTTATTATCTAAGTATACAAACTAGTGAAAAATATCGTCTACTTTTAAAATTAATTAAATAACACCTATATTATTCTCCCATCACTTTTTACCAAAATATATGAAAATGATGGTGAATCAACATCTATATCTCAAGTTGCATTGCCTAACCTAGTTTTGTTATTATTATTATTATTTTGATAATTTAGGTATTTAATTTTTACTACCTGATTAATTTTAGAGATGATCAATCTAGTTCTATAGAGATTTCCAATCGAATATTATAATAAATCTGAAAACATGTGAAACTGCACTCAACAATTAACATCTTAGATTTTTTACCCCACTTGGATGAATAATTGAATACTTTGAGGCTGCATCGTTGACATCCCTATCATTGTGGTTTCAGTATCAATTGCCTTTGAGAAGTCAAAAGAAAGCAAAGGGGAAGAGAATGGTGTGCTAGGATGTAGAATTGTGCCAACTGCCAATGATCAACTTCTCTATTTCACGTTGACTCATCTATTTAGATTGAGTTCTTTGGATTCGGAATGATACGTTGACTCATCTATTTAGATTGAGTTCATTGGATTCGGAATGATCCGTTCCACCGAACAATTTAACTAATTAAATTAAAATTTTATTAATCCATTTAAAAATAAATATAAATATGTCAACTTGGGTGGGTTGCGGATCTAGACAGGCCGAATCATGATAGGCTTGGATTGGTCCGCAGAGTGAGAAAAAAAATCGAAAACTCAAAACTAACGTAAAAAACTTAATATTATATATATATATATATATACAGAAATGCTATACTGCACAACTCTATTTCCGCAACTTGTATGCACTGCTGACCTGGCTGGGATTTTACCTATGCCTGCATGGCAAAAAAAAAATCGCTATACCTCTAAAATAAAAACCCTAAAATCCCAAAATCCCACCTCTCTCTCCGTCGCCCGTCGCTCACGCCGAGACTGAGAGAGACATTCCGCCTCCGAAGTTGCCCGTCGCCACTCCGATCCCACGCTCACCCCTCCTCCGTCGCCCATCGCCCCACGCTCGCCTCTCTGCTCGTCGCCCGTCGCCCCACGCTCGCCTCTCTGCCCGTCGTCCGTCACCCCACGCTCGCCTCTCTGCTCGTTGCCCGCCGCTGAGGTTAGGCTTTCCGCCTCCGCAGTCGCCCGTCGCCGAGTGCAGTATAACATTTCTGTATATATATATATATATATATATATATATATATATATATATATAATATTATATATATATATATATATATATATATATATTTGATAAGTTGGTTTGTCTCACTCGCGACCTATTTTGGGTTGAGTTGGGCTGGATTGGATTGATAATTTCTAAACCTACTAAGATGACAGTCCACTCTACCTCAACATATGATGAATTTTTGACGGATCGACTCGGCCCATCATGGATTGATCCATTTGATAACTCTAATCTTACAGGCCAACCACTTCTTCTAATCCACATTTATATGCACCGGGAAAAGGGAAAACTTTTGCCCCTAGAGCATAGCCGAGCTGATCACCATGGGATAGAATTACAATAGTAAACAAGGGTTGAATCTTGACAAACCCGTATGACTATACCCTCCCACATGAGGGCATATTTCAATTTCTTAATTTATCTTACAGATGACTATGAAGCTAATCGTGTGGGGCCCCAGTATCGGCATAGGACCTTTTGCTATAGGGAAAAAGGGGAAACTTACAACTTAGCTATGCCAGGGAGAATGACATCATGTTCATAAATTTTTGGTAAAAATGCTTAGAATGAGATTTCAACTCAACACCTTTAGATAAAGGTGTGTTTGGGAGGATTATTATCTATCGTTAGCTTCTATGGTAGAATCAGTCGGGGAAACTTAACCATAGATGTCAGTGGTTCGAGTCTCCTTCTTTCCTCGATGAACCAAGTACACCTCTGCCAAGTTCAACTACGTACCTTATTAGACAATTTGACTCAACCGTGCTTATGTTGGGCTAGCCGACATAACTTCTTATACCCAACTTGGTCTCGACCAGTTCTCAACCAGTTCAACCTGTACTCATCTAATTACATACTCGCATTGTGGTCTGAATCTAATTACTAAATTTAGTATACTATCATTCAACCTATTGTATTTGGAACTCAACAATTTTTAAGTAGAATGGTGTTCTGACTACAAACTAGGTGATCTTCCTTCAGCTGCAACGACACCACTCCTTGGAGACTCATTCAACTTCGACACTCATTTCTCTTCGCAACCGATCACCTCTAACACACAAGCATACCCGCTTGGAGACATCGCCTGGATTTGCATCGAACTTAAATCGCAAGAACAAGAGAATCAAAATTTTCAAACTTTGTAATCTCACAGAAACACCTCAACTAAATCACAGTACAAACTAGCAATTTTCTTAACGTTTTCCATCATTACATGATCCTTTGTGTTTCCAATCTACAACAAGGTAATTCTTCTTCATCTTCTTTGTTTTCTAAGTGCATATATGATACAAGCTAAACATATTTTGCTCCAGTTTTTGCCAACATATGTTCACTAGAAAGCATGAGCCTAGCGACGATAACTCTGAGATAAAGCTACGACTTCTTTTTAGAGGGAGAGTGGCCAACAATATACGAAGCAAATCCCCAAACAGTAATGACCAGAGACAAGATCTTAAAGCCACTCATGGGATCATGGAAGAAGATAACTGCAGCTATGCTTGTGATTGGAACCCTCACTGCATTAAGAACACCGGCGAGAACTGTAGAAGCCAGGAAGAGAATAGATGTACCCCCCAACACTCCCAACTGAAATGTGATGGCAGCCCAAGTGAGGACCAAGGTGTAGGAAACCTGACCGTGCTTGAAGTCTCTCGCTTCCGACCGCATCCCTTGGAAGTCCTTGTTCACGATAAGCCCGATCGAAGTGAAAATGAATGCAGCCAGCGAGACCATCACCTGCTGCTCCAGCACGACATGGAAGGATCTCCTCCCCAGCAACCTGATGAAAACCAGCTCAGAGAGCGCAAAGATTAGGCCGTGGAGAGCTGAGCCAAGGATGTCCAAGATGAATGCCAGAGTATATTGTTTATTGGAGACTCCAGGGTATCGGTCTGATCCAGAATCCAATCCAATGATGACTGCGCCTGCAGTGATGATGACAATAGCATTGATGGAAGAAAGGTTCAGATTGTTCTTGACAATGAAGTATCCAAACAATGCTGAAAATGCTAGTGAAGAGGCGGCGAGGAGGGAAGCAGTAGATGCTGGAAGATACGCAAATGCCCAAGCATACATCAGGTTATCAGCAGCACTGAGGAAGCCGAGTAGAACATAGGCAAGGAAGAGCTTGAAGGAAAAAGGAGTTGGTGATACTTTACGGACAAAATAAAGAGGGGCCAAGAAGAGTGCAGTTATTGGCCAACCTGCAACTGCTGCCCAGGAAATTATCCATTTGCTCTTGCCACCATTCGCATAATACATACGAGATAGAAGATTCGAAGCAGGAAAAGCCACAAGCATAGCAATGCTGCTAAGAAAGAATAAAAGCCAATAAGAAATGGGCTTCCTTTGGTATGCTCCCAGAATCTGATCCCAAAGTTCAGCTATTCTTTTCTGCAATGAGGAATTCAATTCCAATGACACTGAGTCTGCTCCTGGTTGAGGGTGATGTGGAATATTGTTAAATAAACAATGTGCAATAGGAGATAAATAACACAAAAACAAGCTTTGAGAATGCCACAAAAACTGCGATTCAAGCAGTTTATCTAGCAAAGAAAATAAAGTAGACTGATGAACTTATTTAGAATTTCCCTCAGATTAGAAGGAGAATATAGAATCTGATGTGTGGAATTCGTTAGTCATACAGTCTCATCATGTAGAAGACTCTTTATGTGGGCAATTTTACTCACTATATTCACTGGGGCGAAAGGACATGTCGCAACATAGGAATAGGCTAAGGAACACTAGACGCAACCGATCGAAGGTGTTTCGATGACCCTAGTGGTGGCATGTGTCAACATCTCGAGGCCTATAAATATGGCCAAGTGGTGCTATCAAAAGCCAGTGAAATGAAACAAGCCCTGACTCAACTCGAGACTACTCTTTGTCTATGTTTAGAACCTTGCCCAAACCTCATGTTGGAGCTGGTGTGAACTTAACTTCGAACCAACAAAGAACTAGAAACAGTTCGGCCAATGTCTATCGGGGGAAACGATACCTAGTCCAAACTCCTTCTGTTTCGGGCTAGACCTACAACAACTCAGTTGATCAAACTATAGTTGAACTACATTATTAGCTTTCTCGAACCAGACCCTGGATCGGATGAAGGCTGGTCACACGGCACCAGGTTGTAGCATCTGTTGTAATCTAACCATGTAACAACTCTTAAATACAAAATAATTGTTTAGCTTCCCATGCTATTCAGGACTTAAAAGAGATGCTTGTGGTTGTGGAGAATAGTCAAATGCATCATAAAATGCATGTCCTATTCACATGGAATCTCAATCACAAACCTTCAAATCTTGGCAAAAGTCAGGCAATTCTTCTTTTACATAAAGAATTTGAAGATAAATTTAAATCTCATGTTACTCTAAGGCCATCTTTTGTTCCTATTATCTGTAATGGCCTCAAACACCTTCATTTTCTTTGTCAAACTTAAGTTCTTATTAATCAACCTAGCCTCATTTTCTTTGTCAAACTTAAGTTCTTATTAATCAACACAAGAAGAATTTAGCTACCCTACAATAACAACTATAACCAAGAAGAATATACCCTACAATAACAACCTATAACCATAAATTGAAGTTAGGTAAACAGTAAACCTTCAAATGAACAAATGCAAAAGACAATATTTTGAGAATTTCCCCAAAAAAATACTTACGCTCTATTTGGGAGGAGGTGAGAAAAGGAGAGGGAAGAGTAAACAAGGGGAACGAGAATTTTGATCCTTATTTGAGATAGAGTGAATTAAGGGGAGAGGGAAGAGAAGGATAAGTTTTACCTTTGCATGCTCATGAATCGCTACAATTTCTTACACTCCGATTTGGGGATAAGGAAGGGGAAGAAAAACTCAAAAATATTTTATTTCAGTTTTATCCCTATTTTAAAATATTAAATTTCAAATTAACTCATCTATTTAAATATCTTATCTTTTACACCGTTATTTTTCACATAACGCGCGTTGTCATCACTCAATGTTCAACCATTCGCATTGCACGACGTCGGTGCCGACCCTCACCGCAAATCTCTTTGAGGATATTTTTATAATTTTGTATATTTAATTTTTATTTTTTTCCTCTCAAATAAAGTAATACATATTACATTAATAAACCTTTTATCTATTCAGGAACATAAATGTTTTAAAGAAGACTTTTTTTTTGGCACCCACAAAAAAGGACGACCTTGCTCAACTGACTTGAATGAAGAAAATCTAGCAATTGAGACAGCAAGAGCAATGGCCTTTGATGAAGAAGAAATCCAGGAAGAAAAGAATTAATAGCAGATGAACCATCGAAAAAGGGTTCCAGTTTCCAGGGCAACGCCCGGAACAAAACGCGGAAGAAGGGAGGAACAAGCAGCGATATATACCTGTAGGAGCGATGGAAATCGTATGGCGAGAGGGGTCGTTGTCGTCATCCATGACGCTGACCTCTTCACCTCGGCGAGGACACTCGGCGGCTGGAGGTGCGGAAAGTAGCATCCTTTGTGCTTTTTGTGAATAGGAAGGGCAGATTAAGGCTGAGAGTGTTTAAGATAACTGGAAAATTAATATTTTAAAAAAAGGAAATGACATAAAGAGCTCTTAATTTTAATTAATTTATATAATAGATGAATCTTTATAATATAAATATTTATTTATTTTCCAAAATTTAATTTATTATTGTAATAAATTATGAGTTCTTAAAGGTATTTTTGGCAAATTAAAAAGCGTAAAGGACATTTTTAAAGTAAATATAAGTATCAGGGGCCGGATGAAATTTTTCCTAATTACATTGACGTAAATTAATTAAACAAATGAAGAAAAAAATAAAGTCTCACGCCTTCCTTGCTGCTACTGTGCTGAGGTCAACCCTCCCAACTATTAACGGCCGTCATTGCCGTCACATTGAACCGGTCTATTTCTTTGAAGGAAGGGCATGAACCGTCGATTGAGTCCGGTCTACCTTGACGTAACCTAAATAAACCAAACGTCGTTACATTTTTCTGGTCAAATGCAGTCAAAATACTCGTAATCTTTTGCTTGCTCTCCATCTTAATCCGCTGCTTTCCCCTCCGGGCGAAACCCTAGGATCTCTGGAGGGAGGTGGTTCCGATGGCAGAGGAGGCGGATTCCCAGGAAGCTCCTGTGGAGGAGAAGCCCCATGTCGACGGGGCCGAAGGCGGAGCTGCGGATGCTGAGAAACGGGTGAGCGCCGATCCCGCGCCGGCGGAAGCAGCGAAGGGAGGGGCTTCTGGAACTGAGACGAAGGCCGTCGCCGACGAGAGGTCGTTTTCGCAGCTGCTGGCGGGTGCCATGGCTTCGCCGACGGTGAGCTCGCGCCCACCGACGATCCTGACCGTCCCTGTGGTCGCCGTCCCCTGCTTGTTGACCCCCGCCACGTTGATCGAGTCGCCTACATTCACGGTTCGTGGCCCTAATCTCTCACCCCATCTATTTGGAAGCTGATCATTTAAATATCCTAGGAAAAGGATTCTTATATATTTTGTTATTTGTCATCGATAGAGTCAAGTGATCAATCTCTGATCACTGAGCTATTATTCTTCCAGAAGCTGAGCGTATTCAAAGTTTTTCCTTTTGTGGAATCTTAGTTGGGAATTTGATTGCGAACTCGAATTGGCTGCCTTCTGATGCTGTTAACTTCATTCACATCATTAACGCGAGTTTCCATTTGCTGCAACACTGAGATCTTATGTCAGGAACCTATTGTGGCTTCATATTCTTGCTCAGTAGTCATACTTTTGCATAAGAGGCTGAGAGTTGAGACGTAGTTTTGAGCTTTCTGATTTAGCCGAGATGAATTTGTAGGAGTAAGGTGAATATGCTCAGTAATCATCCACTTTTTATCCTTTATCAATCTACAACTCAGCTACAACAAGTTATTGATAATATAATGCCATGCCATTCAACTAGGCTTACTGCAAAGGCCTCATAAGAATTTGCTTCTGACCATAAAATGAATTATGTTGTTTTTCACTATTAGATAACAAAATTTCAGAACTTTGAGACATTGTGAAGATAAATAGGTACAATAATATTTTTTCTTTTTTTCTCTGATGGATATAACTGCATCTCCTTACATGCACATGATTAGGAATTTAAACCCAGAGAATTTGTTTCAGCTCTTAGTCCAGGAACAAAAGTATTATTACCTGGTGAAAATTAGGAAATGGAGTTTCTTTTGTCTTGAACATGAGATGCATTCCTCGTTCAGGGCAGGAGTGAGTGTCTTGAGTGTTTTTAAGTTTTTCCAATTCTATTTGGGTTGGGTTGAAGATTTTAAAAGGGATCCAATCCCCTCATGTGAATCAATCTTTTGCATAATAATCTTTCTCTGTTAGTTTTCGTTAAGAATGGGAGATCATTTCAAGTGGTGTGGATTCTCCGTGTGAATTTTGATCTACTTCTATGCTCAATTACTAAGCTTATAAACCTTCTTTACTAGCCTACAACTTGTCATGTGTGACTAAATTTAGGTGTCACACAAATTCAAGCTAAAGAATGAAATTTAATTCATTTATGAACTTATCAAATAGATTTAGATATGTCACACATTTCTATCTTAATAAAGTTTTTGCCTTTACATACCACATACGCTAGGTAGTGGGTTGAATATATATTGCCTACATAAATTTTTTTAAACTCTGACCACATATTATGTAGTAATTGGGGAAGGGACGACATAGGTTCAGGTATTCTCACACCAAATTGAGAGGAAATGAGAGAGAAGTATAGTGGAATTAACTAGAGTACTATATATCACATGTATAAGAGACCCAATAAGCATTGTTTGACTATTAACTATTTTTTCAACAGTCTTAACCATCACACTATTACTGAACCACTGATCACTACAAAATTGAAAGCTGTGACTGAAGCAAATGATGAAAAGGAGGTTACAGTTAGGTGGTGCTTAACGAGATTGGAGCATCTTGATATTTATAGTTGCCTTATCTTGTGTTCTGGCTTCTACAGGGGGTTCTATTCAAATTGAATATTGCCATTTTCCACCTCTATTTAAATGTTTGGTTACCATAAAACATTTTTTCTTTAATCTATGACCATGTAAGACATGGTTTTCTTACTTTCTCTTATTCAAGAAAATTGTGCAATCTAATGTGTTCTTGTTCTAAATGACATAAATTAACTTATGGTGGTATGTTTAAACATTCCATCAAAGAAACAAAACATATTGTCAGTTCAATGCAATATCAGCCCAATTGCGAGCATTTTAACTTATATTGGGAAAAAAAATCTTTAGCAACAAAGACAAATAAAAATAATAGTTATGTTTAAATTGAGTCATTTTCAAATGTTTCATTATTTATTTTACAAATGTTGCAAAAGATGCTTTCATTTATACTTATTTATTATGTTTATAAGTGTCTTCAATTAGCAATATTTTAGAAAAATCTTGCTGATGCTAATGCCATAATTTGTTTAATTTGTTGTGTTGTCTATGAATTTTTTATATTATGTTTATTGTTCAACTCAATTTTAATTTCCTAATGGGGATTCCTGAAAAAAAATTCTAGAAAAGCTGCAATGACACTCTTATTTGTATGATGAAAGATTGTGTTCGACATTTTCCCATATCTAATGCAGGGGCAATTTGCAATGACCCATCAAGCAGTATTGGCAGCTGTCACTGCTCAGGCACAGTTGCAAATGCAAGTTGCCTATCCTTCTGCATCAGAAACAAAAACAAAGTCATTTCCACAACCTATTTCGCCAACTGTCAGCCCTGTGCCACTGCAACAAATATCTCCAACGCCTGAGGTAAAATTTGCATCTAAAAGCAAACTAAAAGATCCTTCAATCTTATCATTGATCTGTGAACTCAATTTATTTTATTCAAAAGGCATATTCAGATGATGTATACCACTGGCGGAAGTATGGCCAGAAGCAAGTGAAGAACACCCAAAATTCTCGAAGCTATTACAGATGTGCAGCCTCCAATTGTGCAGCTAAGAAAAAAGTTGAGCGCTGTCCAGATGGAAAGATTAATGAAGTAATCTACAGAGGCAAACATAATCATGATCCACCTCAAAAGTATCGGTACACAAGGGACAAAGGATCTCAGTCTGGGGGACCTCCTGGGGAGAATGAGACTTTAGACCATCCAAGCAATGAACCAAATGAATCAGATTCTTCAACATGTAAGACTACAGTCCATCCTGGCACTGACCCTCGTGAGCAACAGTTGTACTGCTCAAGTGACTGTGAAAAGGACATTGGCATTACAACCAAGAAAGACCTCACTGAAGAACCAGATTCAAAAAAAAGGCAAGCGATCTGGAGTTGTTCGTGGATTCATGTTTTATTTTGGATCACTTCTATTGATTTTTCTGCTATTTGTATCACAGGCTAACTGAAAGTTGTAAAAGTCCCTCAACTCCCGTGCCCAAAACAGTTAGGGAATATATTGTACAAACTGAAATTGATGCTAGACATTTAAGTGATGGCTATAGATGGAGGAAATATGGACAAAAAATGGTGAAAGGCAACTCTAATCCTAGGTATGTAGCACATACATCAGGGACAGCTGAGATCTTCATCATTTTTCCCTTCTACTTTTATATTTCTCAGTTCATTGAGCTAGGTGCTTTTCCTTGAATCTCTAGATTTGGTTTTTGTCAAAAAAGTCAGCATTGCCATGATAAGAATTCACATCCATCTACTAATTGTAATTTCATGCTAGTTATGTTGTTTTGTCCTTCTTAGAAAATATATATCACTGCTGATACCTGATGTTATCAGCCTCATGTTATTTTGAATTAGTATTGTAAGCAATAGTCTCTGTTTCCTATGTAAGTGTATAAGGACCATGGATGAACATGCAACCTTTGCACCATCACATTTGATCTGAGTGGGAACATGAATAAAGTTCCCAAGTTGATTTAAATTGTAAGCATAAGCAATGTGCACCGGTTCTTCTTGGGTGTTGGGAAATGAATTTGTATTCATGACCTCAATGCAGTTAGTAAATAGACAAGAATGGGATGCATTATTCCATGCCAAGTAAGTTGGCACTGATCATGCTAAATAAGCAACCAGCACTGAATAAAGTTGATTTTCTGGAGCATGATATTTCATCACTCTCAATGGGTTTTAAACATGTTAGAGATTATCAACTATTGACATGGTGTGATTTGGTTGCATTACTTTCGGAAAGGAGGTTAAAAATTAGTGTATGAATTCAGATAGATTAATTAAATAGTGGCATAGTGCCTATCTAGTCGAACTATTATATCCTTTTCTATCATATTCTGCAGGAGTTACTACAGGTGCACCCATGATGGGTGTCCTGTTCGTAAGCATGTCGAGAAGTCATCCCAAGATGCAAAAGCTCTTCTTATTACTTATGAGGGTAAGCACAATCATGACCAGCCAATTCCCAGATATGCCAATGATCAACAAACTGCTGAGGGTACTGAATCTGCAACCGATAAGGAACTTGTTACTTCTAGTTCGCACATGAACTCCTCCAGTCCGGCTAATGAAGTCAATGAATTATCTACATCAGGACTTGGAGGTGACAAGGCACTGAAATCTGCTGAGTCTCTCACAATCACAAAGGATGCCAATGGAAGGGCTAACTCTGATGGTGTGGTAACCCCTCTCATTGACAAAAAGCCAACAGAAGTTTCAGTAGAAAATACATGAATTGACTTGTTCGTCAATTTTTGGTATGTGTTGTAGTTTATTTATCTTGTGACAGATCCGATTGTTGTATTAGCATCTGTATAGTCTTTACTGGTGTAGCTGATGTGGGCTCGCAAACAGTTCAATATAGTAACCTTGTTTTAAAAGGATAATTACTAATTGCAGAAACACAGGAGTCTGTGTCTTGAAAAGCATAAACTTATACTCCATCTAAAGAGACAATAGCCTGAGTGATGCATTTGATCCCTCTGCTTGTCTGGAATTATTTCCAGTGGTGGACCAACATGTGGCGCAAGAAACTTGTTCATTTTTGGATGTCAATTTTCCCCCTAGGTTTTCATGGCAACTGATGCTTAGATGCCCATTTTCATTTTGGAAAATGTTGACATGAAGCTTGTCATTTTATAAATATATTACTTGAAAACTAACGGGATCATCAGCTTGTGTATTGTTGTATTTGAATACATTATGGTACTACAGGTGACAAACAAAGTGCAGCATCATAATTCCTGAAGTTGATGGTATTTTGCCCCCATTGGATTCTCCAAACTAAATATTTGCACATTGATGTATCATCTTTCAATGGCGTTCGCTAGTTTCGGTATATTGTGAATGAAAACATCAATTTTTCCAGTCAAGATTGGTTGAATTCATTTGATAATCTGTTTCTTTTGCTTGAATCTTTTATGAATCACAAGTTGCAAGTCTGAGTTTTACAACTGATGACTTAGCTTTTTTGCCCGCCCTTATCATCAATCTTCATCATGGAAGTTGCCATTTTTGAATCAGTGTAATTTCTGCTATTAGTTATTCACATGAGATTGAATCTTGTTATAGTTTAAAGTTACATAGAAAAATTGTTTCATGTAGTTTTACCAGGAAAAACTTCTATTGTAGAATACACAAGATTAGATGATGATCTTTTGACCTTTGAATCTCACAGAAATGTAAATTTGGATGCATTCTGTCATTTTCCTAGGAATAAGAGGAAATCAATTTGCTCTTGAAGTAATCTGTAGAAAAATTGTTTCATGTACTTTTACAAGACAAACTTTTGTTGCAGGATACACAATATTGGATGATGACCTTTTCTCGATCTCACACAAACCTTGAAAACTTAGCTGCTTAGTGTCATTTCCCCTGGAACAAGAGAATTCAATTTGCTTCTGAAACAGTTTGTAGAAAAGCATTTTAATGTAGTTTTACAAGACAAACTTTTGTTGCAGAATACACAAGATTGGATGATGATCGTTGGACCTTGTCTCTCTCTCTCTCAAAAAAAAAAGAAAAAGGAAACTTAGGTGCTTTCTGTCATTTTCCTACTAACAAGAGGTAATCAATTTGCCTGCTCTTTTCTATTTTGAAGGTTAAGAAGCATTTTTTTTAGCAATTATGTTTCTATATGTAGATTGTTAATTTCTGCACAACTTTAGATAGCTTTTCCTTTCCATGAGTTTATACTAGTGTCTGATCATTGCTCTAGGTTTTGTAGCTAAATAGCCTTTTACTTCTTAGTCTATCAAGAACATTGGGGTTTAACATCCATCAAGTGACTTAACAACCATTTACAAGCAAGGACAATAGGATTAGATTGTACAAACAGGATCTTAGTCACTGACTAGTTGCAAATCAAGACCTGAAACATGCTTCACCTCCTTCATCCTCAGCCTGATGGTGTGACCTTGTCACTAGATTCCTCCCTTGCTACTAATTTATCATAGCCAAGTCTAACCACTGAACCCAGACCATTTCTTGACATGCAAATTGTTTTTGTTCCATTCTTTTCATTGTTCCAATCCCCCTTTCAAAAGCAGCATCTAAACCACCTTTTGGTCCACAGAATGCACAGGTCTTGTCGCCTCCCAAACCCTAAACCCTATCACCTTCTTCTAGGTTCCTTGTGCTTCTACATTATTATATTCAACTTGTGGGAATGAGGATAAAGGTAGGGTTAGAACTTAGAACTGGACACGTTTCTAATCTTGATAGGAGGCTCCCAGTGAGCTTTGCAGTTTTCTAGTCACAGCAGAAAGGTCATGAACTTTATTTGCTTAAACTTATGCAAAGTGAACAGCTTGTTGATGTTGTATCAGCACTTTCCCTTGTGAAAAGATGAGGTCTCAGTTATTCTTACTTTATGGCGATACATTTAGTTGCTATCTTTCTGAATTCAGTATCTGAAAACTTTGGCGATGAACTTTGACTGTGCTTTGTGTTCAGGTTCTTGGAACGACACTCGCAAGGCAAACCGAGTGAGGTGCGGAAAGTTAAAGGTGCAATCTTTTCCAATGTTCTTGCCTATATTATATGAATCTGATAGAGTAGACTTTGTACTATTCCTTGGCATGCTCTGATACTTCTGCTCGTGCATAGAAAGTATTGATTTATTAGGCAAAAAGTTTATGAAATAGGTTATCATGGAGAATCTTGGATGAGATGAAGTTTGATGAATTAAAAATCATTAATTTTCACTTTTGTGGAGAAGATTTAGATATGCCACTGTTTGGAGGAATTAAAAGAGATGCCATCATATGCTCCTGCAGTGACATAGTTTAGTGGATGATGAATATTATTAGGGCTAATGGCTGGAGAATCAAGTAAGGTTTTTATTAATTAATAACCTAAACTAGACTCCACATGCTCTGAGTTTCTTATGTCAATGTAGTGATAGATTGATAGTAGAGATATTGATCCGGTCTGAGATCAAGGAGGAGATAAGTATCAATAAGGAGGTTGGTGACGGGTCAAAGGTCTTGTAAATAGGATACCAAAGTCGAGGATATTTTGTAAAAACTCAAAAATAATTAGAATAGAGATCAAGACGGACCTTGATATAACCACTTTGACGCTCATATTAACTCCAATGATGGGAGTTTTTGAGAAGACGACAAGTAAGAGAAGTGGTTGGAATTATGTGTGTATATCTGCGCTTGTGAGAGTGGATCTCTTTTTATACTATCTCATTAGCAAAAAGGGTGGCGTCCATGATCCTCATTTCTCACGTCCATGTTGAGGGAGTGTCACGTCATCACACATCCTCCTCACTTTACGACGCACATTGTCCTATGTCTTCCTCATTTGGCACTATTCATGTTCGCCATGTTTTCGTAGGGGTGTAAACGAGTCAAAGATGCTCACGAGCTATTCGAGTCTCGGCTCGAGGAAGAGGTGTCGGTGTTAGGTGTTCGATTAAGTTAACAAGCCGAGCTCAAGCCTGATTTCGAGTTCGAAAATATTATCGAGCCGAATTCGAACTTAACAGTATTTGGTTCACGAGCTCGCGAACATGTTCGTTTAAAGGTTCACGAACGTGTTCGCGAACATGTTCGTTTAAAGGCTCGCGAACATGTGATTCGATTACACCCCTATGTTTTCGGTCGATCTTGTCTTCTCTGTCAAAGATGGGCGCCGAGAGATATGCACGTCGGAATCGAGCATCTAAAGGAAGAGGTGTCAGTGTTGGGTGTCGAGAAGAAGAGGTGTTAAAACGAGTCGAACGCCAAGAGGTAAGGGACTCGAAGTCAGAAGCCGAGTAATATGGTGACTCAACTTACTTTAGTCCTGCCTTTGATCTTGTTTTGACTAGTTATGATTTTGCATGCCCTTTTATTTGTCATCTCGTTTGACTCTTGACTAGTAATAAAGGTCGATTATCCACCGCATCAGATACTTTTGATCCTGTCTTCCATTGTCGTCTCTCTTGTTTTGTTTTGTTTTCTATTTCCTTTCCATCCTCAAGTGATCAACCATTCAACCTTATAAGTTCCTTGCTCCCTCCCCCTTCTTTGTTTCCCCTCCCATTCTCACTTTTCTTTTATATCCCTGCTAGAGAACAATACTTCGTGGATAAATGAGTTGGCTGCGCGTGAAAAATATATATAATCAAATGCATGATATATTCAAAGAAATAACAAAAGTAAGAGTTTGAATTTCAAAAAGGACGTATATTTTAGAGATTTATTTTTGAGGATATATAAGTTATGTTTTGGAAGGGTTATTTACCTCCAGATTTATATATATATATATATATATATATATATATATATATATATATATATATAATTTTAATTTATATTCAAAACTCGCGCGGATCTACGAAAATGACATCCGTCGCCGGCGGGGATGTCATCCAATCGTCGCCGTCGCTGCTGAGGCTGCTACGCAGCCTCTTCATGCACCAGACGTCTTCGTCAAAGGAGAAGCGCTTCCAGTGCGGCACGGCCGCCCGCACCGGGTCCCTGGTGCCCACCTCCGCCACCACGGCGGCGCAATGGGCGTGGCCGACCGCCGCGTTGTGCGCCACCCGGCACAGCCTGCGCATCAGACGCGGGCCCTCCGGGCCCTCCATGTGGAGGCCGTACATGACGTAGACTCCAAACGGACTGAAGACGTCGCGCACCGATGGCACCCTCAGCCACGGCGCGCCGCTGTCCACCGCCCGCAGCACCGCCAGCGCGGCCCTCGTCGCCGTCGGCGCTCCCGCCACCCGAAGGCGGAGCACCTGCGTTGAGTCCCACAGGCTCATCACCGCGAACGGCGTTCCTGGAAGTTCGTCGCCGGGGTTGGTCGCGGCGCTGGAGGAGGAGGGGACCGCCAGGAAGGTGCCGATGGTGAGAGGGTGGGCGAGGAGGGCGGGGAGGTCGGAGGGGAGGAACTCGACGGCGGAGGGTGGTAAGAGGCGTTGGTAGATGGCGGCGGCTGCAGGCGGCGGGAGGCGGAGGACGGCGGTGGAAGAGGAGGAGACAGGGAGGCGGTGGGCGTGGACGGGGTGGACGAGGACGGCGGGGGAGCGGAATCGGGAGTATCCGAGGCGGCGGATGAAGAGGTTGATGGAGGCGGCGTTGGCGGCGTCGGTAGCCATGTAGGCGTACTCCGCCCCGCGGGCGGCGCTCCACCACTCGGCCCGCTCCACCAGCTTCGTCCCGATCCCGAGTCGCCTGCACAACACAAACTCGGACCCCAAAACCGAGTCAGGACGACCGAGTTATCACAATTAACAAAAAAAAAAAAAAATCCAAAGCAGATAAATAAATAATCACTTGCCCCTAATGCTACTACCTATGCTAGCTGCTAGCTAGTTGTTTACTTTGACATTTCACCCCTTATTGTTACTACCTATGCTAGTTAGAACTTTATGACGTCTGGGTTGGCCGTTATATGCACTTCCTGATTTATTCTGATAATCGATGGAAAATTTTCGTGGAATCAGATCGGTCACCCTCAAAATAGTCAATGAGATTAATTGAAATTTATCACTTTTAGAACTTTATGATATAGAAGACATGATGGAAAAGAAAAGTACATTTTGCTACTTATCCTTCTCTCGTCAACTTTGTTAGGTCAATGGCTTAGATACCATGTAGATACGCACACACACAATTTACTAACAAAGTTACCATTGTGAAACAATGTAAAAAAAATTGGTGCAAAGTGGAAAAGTTGTAAACTCTGTGAAGTTTCTTTTCAAAAAACTCCAAATAATTTCAAATCAAGGATCCAATTTAATTAGTTAAATTGTATACTATGTAAATCAGTCGGTCTACCAAACTCACCGATGATGAGGAGAGACTCGTAGGCCGAGAATGTAAGCGACTTTGACGAAAATCGAATCTCTTCCTCTCGTAACCATCTTAACACATGCTCTTATCACTCCCACCATCTCCTTCTCCCCCAACTCAGCCACCTAATTAAAATTACATCATCTTAATCAATTAAATAAGCTCCAAATTAGTTGGCTAACGAGACATAATAATAAGCTTACGAGCATGACATAATCAAGTGCATGACGAACTCGAGACAACGGATCACCCAACAAATCCACAAAGAGGGAGAAGCTCTTCTTCTTCGTCTTCTTCATGTCCCCAATGTCAACAGTCGGGCCAACATCACATTGACGCTCCAACTCCTCTACCATCGTTAAATCCTTCTCCATCTCGAATTCCCTCACCCGTATCATCTTCTCTTAACCTCTTCTTATATAGCAAGTTATATTTGTCCAAACTAGTGAAGGAGACACTATTTATAGCTTGGGTGAGAACATGTGTGTTTATATATATATATAATATTTAATTTTAATTTTGATTTTGATAGGAATATAATGATGAGTTCCTAATAATTAATTCACTTTTAGGGAGATAAATTAAGACGAGTATTAATTCCACCTTTTGTGGAGTGGTATTAATTGAAAAATAAGTGAAGGCTATATGTTAATTATATTAAAGTAGTGGTAAAGTTGAAATTAAAGCTTTAGGTTTTATTCAAGTGATTGGGATTACTAAGTTAATTAGTTGGTTAACTAGATTGATTTGGTGTTAATGATGTGTAGTATCTAGTATAAAGCGCCCGCTAGTTAATTAAGAGAAGCCTAGGAGTTGTAATGGGGACAAGGGAATCGAATTTAGGTCCACTTAGGGTTTAATAGTAACCAAGGCCACCATATTTAGAATTAATCTAATCGCGTATCTCTCTAGCTATGTGCGGGTCGAAATGTCGCACATTTTAAAAGTGAAACATTCGAAAGGGGTGTGTAGGCGAATAGAATTGTCGAGCATGGATAAGAAAGATCATGCAAATGATAATGTGCGAACCTAGGTTGAATTCGATACTTGAATGAATCCTTGAGTAGATAACAAATAAGTTTAAGTTGAGTCTCATTCTAAATGGCTCAAGCCATGTCAAGCACCTCACAATTGGACATATCAATCTTAACTTATGAGAAAAGATCAAGTAAATCACACCCTATTAGACTTGTTCTTACCCTACAAGTCAGTTTTATCTGAAATTGATTGATAGACTTAGAGAACTTCGAATCATTTTAAATCAAAATCAGTATACTTCTAAAAACCTCTTTAATATATCTATGCTCTCAGATTTGAATTCGATAGCGTACATTGAGATAAGTGAATTTTTAAATTAGTAGAGTAAAAATTTAAAAATGTACTCTCAATTTAATTTACTGCTCTCAATTTACTCTATCAAATTTAGATCCTAGAAAATAAATACATTAAGAAATTTTTTGATTTTAATTTGAAATGATTCACAGTTATTTATGTCTATCAACTAGTTTTGAAACAAATTGAGCGATGAACCTATAGAGAAAAAGAAGACATTTCGAGAATATAGTATGTGATTTAGGTATTATGAAAGTTGAGTACATGATTTGAATAATATCGAAACTTGCTTATGCAATTCAGTAAAATTTGATAAAAAAAAGTTTGCTATAATATCAACGACAACATAAATAGACCACTATTTGATTTTTTTTTTGAGATGGCCACTATTTCATCATTGAGGCATCCTAATTAGTTGGGAAAAATCTTTGTTGCTAAAACATTGCAAGTATTTATCACAATTGTCACTTAGACATACTAACCCTTTCATTTCACTAAATGCATATTTTATTTTAAACTAATTGTTACTCTACTTAAACCTAACCATAATTATTTTAAATGTTTATAGGAAAAAGAAAGAAAATCTTCCATTAACATCACATCATCAAAGTTCATATATAATCTAATGCTTTATATTATAATGATAATTATTTACATGTTTAGATGCCATATATTCTTTAGTTAGGATTTTTAGCATCTTCAAATAAGAAAATCATTTGTTTTGCATAAAATAAAAGCATAATTAATCCAAACCTAATCTTGTGTTTAAATGAGATCATGATGATCTCATGTAGCTTTGTGCTATGATCCACAGAATAATTAATCCACCACTTAAATTAATTAAAAACAGGAATGTATTCTCATGTAATATTGTTCCATAATGAATGGACTTAACAAATATTTTTAGATTTGCAAAAAGAAAAAGGAAAAAGATACCACTCTGTTTCTATAAGCATAAGAAGGTACCCTAAATGGCCGCGACTAACCGGCTGAGTACATGGCTTGAACTTAAAGCTAAGTCGATGCGCGATCAACCCTTTTGATAGCTAATAAGATTGTATGTTATGCTCTTGATGAAAGAAGATTGTATGAACAACTAGTAAATCTTACCTAGAGTAGCTCACCTTCACAATGACCATCAAATTCTGTTTGTAGAACAGTAGCTAGCTCATAAACTTCGAGCTCCTTTCGCACACTAACAACTTCTACTTGAACTATCATCTAAGCTTCCTTAGGAGTCTCATACGAATTATGGATCATAAGGACAGACCACAAGCTATATCGCAGAAAAATTCAGATGATGAGGGAACATAGCCATTCTTAAATTTACAGGATATCTTAAGGTAAATCATGGCCCCTTACTGAATGTATACTCTGTTTGGGGTTTTCCACAATCTGTTCATTGACATATTTGTATCTTGTAGCTAAATTTCAAGTGTTGGGATTCCTCTAAACTCATGAAGTTTGCAGCAGCTATAAGAAATCCTTTTGGTCGCAAATCTGCAAGTGGAAAACCAACAATTACAGTAAGCCTGGATAACCAATATAACAACTGGCTTTGTATTTTCTTGTATCAGGCAATGATAATATGACAATTTACTTACCTTAGATTGCGCATCATCATCCTCATTCTTGTCTTTCTTTCCTCTAATCATTTGCCATTGCCATATCACTCAAAATAAAAGAAAAAGAACATAAACATCATTTTAGGAACAGTTATCTTACATTTTCTACTGCAGCAATGATTTCCAATGTTACAAACACTAATGACAAACTTGGACAAATAAAGCCAACCAATCTCAAGATTATCACACAAGGACATCAATACACTTTCTGTTTAGTACATAGAGGAATCAAACATAGTATCGAGAATTTTCAGCACCGATTCAGAAAACAGCATAAACAAGGCTAAAATAAACATATTTGTGACAGAATTGGGGATTATGTACACTCATTCACTCGAGCACCATACGATTAGGATAGCTTTGTGTAAAGTTCAATAGGGAGATAAAAGCTATGTGGTGGTGATGATGATTCTCTTCAAGTATGGTGATGTCAACTAAGGTTGATCAGGAGTCACTTAGATGTAGGGATTGATGTGGTCAGAATAATCTCTCACAAAGCTAGCTCCTTCCCACCCCATCCATTCCTCCCACAAGTCGTCGGGGTCATACATTCCTCTCTTCCGATTCTCATTGTCGGCGTAAGAATTGTTATTCCATCCAGTCGGCTGATGCTGCCCTTGCTTCTTCTCTTCAGCTTCTCTCAAATTGCTCAGAACAAGCTGCAATAATCATGGATGAACTCAGTCAGCTATCTTCTGAACATAGTTTGCAGTTACTTCATGTGCTGCAATTAGTTGATAGTCTCACCAAATGGTACGTTTACATTCATTGAAAAGTATCTTACAAAGAAAAACCATCAAAAATTATTTTTCAAGCAAGATTTCAATTGAGAATCACCATAAAAGTTGTTTTAACATAAGGTTTTAATGCTAAGTAAACATAGAATTATGAACATACAAACTTATCCATATATACATATATACCATAAAACCTTAAAGGTTCAGTTGAATTTCCATGGTTTGTGCAAGCTTAAATGGAAAGAAAACCATCACCGATAGTTTTACTTAGCTTTCAAATGGAAACCAAACCGGTAAACTGATTTTTGCAGATTGAATCAGTTCGGTTTGCCAATCAACATGATAATTTATAAATAAGTGTAGGAAACCAAGGGATGGGTCACCTAAGTATATCTCGTACAATTGGGAAATTATTTACTTTTAAGTGATAAAACATACTACACAACAAAATGAATTTGTCATTATTGATAGCATTCACCAAGTAAGCCTGTTTTTTTCTATATCAAAGTAGAATACATGACAAATGAGATTTCCTTTTCCTTTTAGTTCCTTCAGTAATGAGCAAACATGTCAAGTTTCATTTTTCAGATGGGAAGTGTAATGGCTTACTCACTGTCTATGAGATGAAAAAACAGTCAACTTTGAACATGATCATAAGTATGAAAACATCTCGACAGGACAAATCCTTACATCATAGGCTTCATTGATCCTATGAAACTGGACACCGCAGTTCTCCCCTTTGTAAACATCTGGATGATACTGCAGCATAAGACAATTGTTATATACAAATTCATGAAAAACAATCTACTCCTACATCCTACAGCTAAACGCCAAGAATAAAACCCTAGAGACATTGGAATTCAAATGATTCAAGGGGAAAGAAAACCCTAAACATAAACCAATTGGCTTGTAATTGACTGGTATAACCTGATGTACCAAAAGAAAATACCAATTTGTAGGAAGCAAAGAAGATCCAGACCTTGAATTAAAAACTCCTCTTCTTTAAATTACTTTCGATTCAAAGTTCGTCAAGAAATGAGATGGAGGGAAAAGACGGGAGAACCTGAAGAGCGAGCTTCCGGAACGCCTTCTTCACTTCCTTCTCCGAAGCCCCTGGCCGAACCTTAAGCATCCGGTACTGATCCGCCAAACTCCCATTGCCGGAAGCGGCGCACCTTACTTCTCTTGATCCGCACCTCCCCTTCGAGTTCGACGCCTCATTGCTTCTACCCACCCGATCCATCGATCGCATCATCACTGTCAAGGTCGCCATTTCCCTGGATCGTCAATCTCCTCCTCCTTCCTCCTCCTCCCAAAATCCAACGAAGAGACGTGGAAAAGAGCGACCTTTAGACGCGGGCGATGACTGCGAAGGTAAAAGCGTCACGGGGCCCATTTTATAGGTCACCAGGTAAAGCGCCCCAATTTTTATTTATTTTTGGATAATTGTGAATAAACGCGTGAAACATGTGCGTAAATGAATTGGGACGAGCAAATCTACTCATTCAGCACGTGTTTTGTGGGGTTCAAGCAACTATTCAAACCGGACACTGCTAAAAATAAATAAAATTAATTTTTTATATAAAATAATTTTATATTTAATAAAAATTTATCATTGTCAAAATTTGAAATTTATTTTCAATTATAAAAAATTATCTAAAATGAGTCTAAAAACATTAAAAAATCTTTATATAAAAATTTAAAATATATAATATTTCATAATAAATTCTTTATATATATTTTTTAATAACGTAGATATCCAGACTTTTCTCATCAACTAATTTTGAAGATGATTAATATGATTTCATAAAAAAATTTTCATCAATCATAAAAATAAATTCGAAAAATACTCCATCAGTAATAAATTATCTATAACATGGGAACCAAATTTGACTTGCGTTCGTCAGGCAAGACAATTCGGGTCGGATCTTAACAACCGGGTTATCGGACTTTCCGTTACCGACCCGCGATATTTCCTCTGTTCGGTTTCCGAACCCCCTATAAATACTGCTCTCTAGCCCCATCCAATTCACCGTGTGCCTCCGCCCCAAGAAAGCCCTTGTTCTCCATCGCCGGCCGCCGACGACCTCAACGCGATCGTTCAACATGTCTGTGTTCGTAGATTGCAGGAAGAGGAACGCTTCGGTGCTTCTCGACGACGCCTTCTGCGACTCGCTGCCTTCTCTCTCGAAGAGGGCCCGCCTCTCCGACGCCGCTGCTCTCCTGGCATCGCCGCTTCCGCCGCCGCAGAGCCCACTTGATCTTCTGAGGGCTCGTTTCCCCGATCTGGACGTTGAGGTGATTTTCCTTCCACTTTTGCTTTTTTTCTTCTTCTTCAAGAAATTAATTTAGTTAGTTTCCTTGTTCGTGTTGTTTTATTTGGGACTTGGAGAAGTCAATTCGAAGAATTCTGTCGTTCTCGTCTCGGGTAAAGATTGAAACTTTTTGTTGCGGCTATTGACTTGTCTTAGAAAATCATAACTCTATGGTGAGCGTATTTTATGATTATGATCAATGAGGAGCATACTCCATCTCTGAGTCTTAATACCTTCCTTTGCCTATTTTACTCAAATTTTTTTTATATTCTGGGCTAGTTATTCAGCTTCCACCTATGGGGACAAATGTTGAAATATTGGAGTTTAGGTTGCTTGGAACTGATTTGTTTAAGGTTTTTGCCTTCAGAATTCCTGTTCTGAGTTTATTGATTGGGGAAGTTTGAAATTGTAGATTTGGTACATTTATGTACTGAAGTTTCAGGATGAAATGAACTTTTCTTTTTTGTTTGACGGCACATAATGAGCACAATCTAGTTGTAAACATTGTTTTTTGCTCGTTAAGCAGCCTGTTTGTCGTCGATAGTGTTCATCTGCAAAATTTTTTTAAAAAAATGGTTCCATCGCCAGACTAGTTACGGAAGCATTACTGTTTTCGTAGGATACATCACCACTTTAATCTCAGTGAAGAAGTTTTTTTTTTCTTTTTACTAATTCCTAACTGTTTTTAACGTGTTTATAGGATGTGTTGAACAATGCTCAAGTATGAAATTTTGTTGTTAAAAAAGCTTCCACTTATGCTTCTTACTTATTACATTTATTTATTAAGAAAAATGCAAAAAGGTGAAACAAATCAATAGATGCTATTTGTATCATATTCTTGCCATACTTCTTTGAACAACGTGCACACCTTTTGTTGGATGATGTGGTAGTGCTATATCTGTTGATCAGATGAAATTGATTTTTGATTCTCATGTCTTAATTTTTTTTCCTTTATATTTATTCTAAAATTTCTTTTTTTTTGCTGGTTCCAGAAGATGTAGCCGATTAATATGAATTACCTTGTGAATTTCAGCTTTTAATTTCTTTATTACATTTACAGCTTGTACAAAGAGTTTTTGAGACTACTGGTAGTAACTTGGACGTTGCCATCAAGAACTTGATTGAACTTGTATCAACATCACACGGATCACAGGGGAAGAGTCTGGATTCTGCCTTGGTGAATGATTCAGTGCCTGTTGCCCCATATGTTCCTCCATCTGAAGGTATTGAGTTTCTAACACTAAATCAATGCTATTATGCTGATGTCACATTATTCTTCTAAGGTGGACAAGACAAGTGGTTTTCATGTTTGGTAATGTTTTTTCTATTAAAACTCATCTTTGACTTTGAGGGTTGAGGTTTTGAATGTGGTTACGTGAGAATGATGAATAATATTCGTTCATAAATGAGAACTCTGCTTATTGAGTATTCTAGACAGTGTCAATATAGTCAACTTCTTTTTCTTTTTTTTGTTTATCTCTTTTATTGTATAATCTTGCATGGGTATCATAACTTGGATTCTTGGCATGGCAGGTAGCATGGTGGGTTCTTCATCAGGAATGCTAGATACCACAAGCAATCTCCCAGTAGATGGACCAGGATGGGTGGAACTTCTTTTGAAAGAATTAACATCTGCTTCCGACATGAATGATGCAAAAACCCGTGCATCAAAAATCTTGGAGCTGTTTGAGAAATTTGTGGCTGCTCGTGCCAATCACGAACCACTTGAGAGTCTTTGCAAGGTAGCATATTTTTGAATTTTCACCATCTTTCAGTTCAGCCCAACTCCCCTGTCTCTTTTAGTTCAGTCCACACGCGCTTTATTTTGCACATCAAAGTATATCCATTTCAATTTGCTTATTATCAGGAAAACAATAATTTGAATGAGCAAGTTGAAGTGCTGCTTCATGAGAACAACATCCTGAAACGAGCCGTCGCCATCCAGTATGAGCGCCAGAAAACTTTTGACACCCAGAACGAAGAAGTGCAACAACTGAAGCAGATGCTTTCTCAGTACAAAGAGCAGATAAAGACACTTGAGGTTAGTAGCCTGTTCTTAGAAATCTCTTGCATCTATCTATGATAACTTGGGTGCTATTTTGATTGTACTCGCATCCTATTTTGATAGTATGACACTCCTAGTTTTTACTAGTTAAAGGAAGGGTGCCTCCTATTATTTTTCTCACACTCCAATCAAGGATTTCATTTCTTACAAAGGTTTAATCCTTTACCTCTCAGTAGCAGGTTAAGTAATTCGATGAGGCTTTGCTTTTACAAATATCTTGCCTGTCAACATACAACTGATTGTGAGCATAATGTGATAACACCAGTAGTTTCCACATAGATCTTTATATAGGATACAAATTCCTTGGAAATCCCCATTGATCTCATCATCTTCATATCATATGATTTTTATAGCATGCACTTCAATTCCTTGGAAATCCTCTTCTTCTTCTCATTCTTCAAATCATACACTGTTACTTTTTATAGCATGCACTACAATTCCTTAATCCTTGCACCACTGTTTCATTGTTCGTATGAGTTCGAGCATGATATGACAGTGATGAAAACATTCTTTGTAAAGATAAAGATATCTAATGAGACCTCTGTAAGAAGTTAGTTCCAATAGAGATGCAAATCCCATTCCAGATACCCCATTTGATCTCATCCTTCTTCAAATCATATACTATTGGTTTGCTATTTATTTCTTAAAGTTTCATGTATGGTTTTTCAAGTCACCGAATCATTATTTAATTATGATCAAAGACATCATAAATATTACAGATATCTAAAGAAGGAGACCTCTTTTATTCGCATCATCCTTCATATCATATACTACTAGTTTTTATAGAACGCACTACAATTCCTTAGATCATATAGTGTTGGTTTAAAAAAATTTCGTGTATCGTTTTTCATATCGTCGAATTAATTGTTTGTGACGAATTTGCGTGTCTAATCTGCATGTTTGTTTTTTTTTTCTTTTGTCTGGCCATGCAGATGAACAATTATGCACTGGGGTTGCATCTCAAGGTGGCTCAGCAGAGCAGCTCAATTTCTGGACGCTTCCCACCAGATGTCATGTAGCGAATTTACGCCGATACCGCCATATTGGCAGTGGGTTTTTTCCTTTGTTTTTTTTTTCTTGTGGGTCATTAGTTGATTGCATTTTGCTGGGCAAAAATGTCGAATAGTATTAGTTTCTGCCTTTCTGGTGAGTCATTAATCTTATATTTCATCAAGTTTGTGTATGGATTCTGCGTTGATCAAGTTTCGATGTTGTGGAAGGGGCTTTAAGCCTCTTCTGCAGATGACATTTTTGCCTGAAACAGAAGCAGGGGATGTTCATGAGGTGTGTGATCGAGTTACGTAAATTGCTATATAATTTCATTCTTTTACGTAGCAATTTAATTCATCTCGACTATCTGACTGATTAATTCAACGTCATGAATGTAACGAATAGATAACATTTTAAATAGAAAATTTACGTAGTAGAAGAGTAAAATTGTTGACTTATGTTGCTTGACTGCTATTGCTAAGTGGAGGGATGAAGAGGCTAAGTACCAGCAGTGAATTGCTTGAGTGAATGGCTCCGAACCAGAAGTGTTTTCTCTTATATGAATAGCTTATAGTTCAGGGTTCGAGTTAGCTTATAGTTTAGAGTTTTTGTCACGTATTAATATATATAAGGTGAAATTATTATTACGACGGAGAAGGATATTATTTCAAAAATATTGTTTTGGCTTTCGTCGAATTAACTCAATTTTTTCCTTTTCTATAATTTTACTCCATTATAATCAACTCAATTGTGTATAAAATATATATATATAATATTTTTTTAAAACTATTTTAATTGATTTTATTTAAAAATAATACCATGATTTAATTTTTTCCTTATATTTTTTAGTTATTTATATCAAGTAATGAAGTTATCACACCGTGTCCGGTTTGGTCCGGGCCCAAATAGGCCCGAACAGCAGCATCAAATGGTCCAATCCAACAATAAACCGACGTAGCCTTATCATCTTTTTTGTAAATAATTAAACTTAACTGGAGTAATTTGTAAAATAAACTAATTCGTTAACATTTATACAGAGCCCATCTCCTCTTTCTAAATATCAAATAGCTCCCTTGACTGCTTTTCTTAGACCTCGTCTCCTTCGTCGCCCCCCTTTTTCCTTCTCGGGAAGGGAACGCGGAAAGCAAAGCCGACAAATCCACCATTCGCCGGGCGGGCAGCGGGCGGAGGAGGGCGTTGGCTGGCGAGAGAGAAGTAGAACGACCATGGAGGACACGGCCTATCACCCCCTGCTTTCCCCCTCCGACGACGGGCAGGCATCCGTGGGCAGCCCTTCGTCTTCCTCCTCAGTTTCTCCGCCGCCGCCTCCCCCTTCTCCTCCCACGGTTTCGAGGGCCTCCAGGTACGATGATGACGATGACGACGAAGGCGACGTGTGCCGGATCTGCCGCAACCCGGGGGACGACGATAACCCCCTTCGGTACCCTTGCGCGTGCAGCGGGAGCATCAAGTTTGTGCACCAGGACTGCCTCCTCCAGTGGCTTAACCACAGCAACGCGCGTCAGTGCGAGGTAGGGTGGTTTCCGTGTCCGGATTCTATGGATTTGTGGTGTTAGGGTTTGGTTGCTAGTGCATGTCGTGCCCCTTTCGTTTTCTGGTCTTGTCTTGATTTAGTGCGTATTTTGGATGTTCTATTAGTTTCTGGTTGATGGAAAACATGATAGAAAAACATAGTGAATTCATAGCGAAGATATGGCGGGACTTGAAAAGTCTCATCTTTGGATTACTTTGAGCTCCGGACTTGCTTGCTAGAATGCTGATGAAGATGAAGCCATTCACATGGACACGAGGAATAATAGCGTTAAGTCGTGATACAATTATGGTTTAGTTAAAAGAAAAAAAAAATCGTATTTAGATGTTAGTTTCTGGTTGATGGAAAACACTCTTGGAGAAATGCCATAAGATACGGTGGGACTTGAAGAGACTCATCTTATGATTACATTGAGCTCTAGATGCTATGACTTACTTGCTAGAGGTTTGCCAAAGATAAAGCCATATGTAAGGTCATGAAGAATAATCAAGTTAGTTAATGATATAAATTTCGTTTTAGTTAATAGAGAAAACTCATTATAATTTTGCACCTAGTTGGTGATTATCTTCTATGTTTTCTTAGTTATCTTCTATTCATGTGGTTTTACATATGCCTAAGTTGCACACTATCATTTTAACTGACTAGATCACATGACGCAGTGCAGCCTACAGACTCTTCTGTTCTCTCTCGTCTCTCACCTCTTACTCTCATTTCTCACCTGTGACTCTTGCCTCTCTCGTCCTCTCACTTCTTACTCTTGCAACACGAGTCATGTTGGTGTCATCTCCTGTCACTATCTGCAATGAGAGAACACACAAAGTAGTGATCTCTAGCTTTTCTCTTTGTCTTCATCAAGCTTTAAGATTAAAGGATGCGAAGGATGTTTATTTAAATGTTACTCTTACTGACCTTATAGCTTTAGTTGAAAGGTGATACTGCATGAGTTATGTAAGCTTATGTTTTGTTAGTTGTTCTTTGATTCATGTTGTTTTACATATACCTAAATGGTTGCTGTGCTTTGGTGTGAATTTTTTCTCAGTCATTAAAGATGTTCCTATTTTGTGCTGTTTATTCTCTTTCTGAAAATTTATTCCACCTATCTCCCAACTATGCATCCAAGCAATAAAGAGAAAAAAAATTACAATTTTCCATATTTAATGTTGATTTAGGGACCCAATTTGTTTATTCTTTTTTGTCTGCGCATCAATTCATTGCTTATGAAGTGGATGGCTCACTTTTGCAATCAATATATACCATGACTAGTATTATATGAATGTATTAGTATGAATGCCTTTTCCTGAGTTTCATATTATAATTGTGTGCCCCAGATGCAAGCATCCCCATATTTCATTTATTTAAAATGCACCATTCAGTGTTTTTGGCAAGTTGCTTTATCCTTTTTTTGCAAGTGAACCAGTAATTTTAATATATGGTTCTCTGAATGATTGTCCATGACTCCATTCAATATATCTCTCTGTCCAATTGTCTTATTGATTCATCATATTTGCAGGTCTGCAAACATACTTTTTCTTTCTCCCCTGTGTATTCTGAGAACGCTCCTGCAAGGCTGCCTCTTAAAGAATTTGTTGTTGGAATGACAATGAAAGCATGCCATGTTATGCAGTTCTTCTTACGACTTGCTTTTGTTCTTTCTGTTTGGCTCCTTATGATACCATTTATTACTTTTTGGATTTGGCGCCTGACCTTTGTGAGGAGTCTTGGTGAAGCTCAGAGGCTATTTTTGAGCCATCTATCTGCGCCTGTAATACTCACAGATTGTTTACATGGTTTCCTACTTTCTGCTAGCATTGTGTTCATATTTCTCGGGGCAACCTCTTTAAGAGATTATTTTAGACATTTACATGAACTTGGAGGTCATGGTGCTGAGAGGGACGATGAAGGTCAGGAAAGGAACGGGGCTCGTGCGGTTAGGAGGTTGCCTGGTCCAGTTAACAGGAATCCTGCTGGTGATGGAAATGCTGAAGATGCTGGTGGAGCTCAAGGTATTGCTGGGGCTGGCCAATTAATTAGAAGAAATGCAGAAAATGTTGCTGCTCGATTGGAAATGCAGGCTGCTCGTCTTGAAGCCCAGGTTGAACAAATATTTGATGGACTAGATGATGCTGATGGTGCTGAAGATGTACCATTTGATGAGCTTGTAGGAATGCAAGGTCCTGTATTTCATTTGGTTGAAAATGCTATAACGGTATGTGTGCCCTCTTGATCTGTTTATACTTTATACTAATACCTATTTGCAAATTAACTGGTTTTTTTATTGCTTTTTATGTGACTTTGATAGTGCTTGACAGATCTTTAAAGTCATTTAAAATAATGAAATTATAACATGTTTAACTCTTCTTCATTTATACTCTCTCGGGGCAAATCATGAATAAAAGTATATATTACATCTCGGTACTAATTTGATTGGATATATGAAACTTTAGATTTAGTTTAAGTGGATGTTCAAGACATGAATAAAGTATGCAATTTTGTATATGATAGATGGGGATATAACAGTCAGATTGCAATGTTGTCAAGTTGTGTAAAGCAATGGAGTAGTCAAACATCTTTCTTTACTGTTAAACCTGACAGATGAGAGGCAATTTTGAAATTACATTTTGGTAATGAATACCCAAGTAGGATAGAAGTTTGAGATACCAAAAACATTTATTCTTATGTAGTGTAGGAGTTAGAATGACATGCAGTAATTTTCAATGCTATATGACCAAGGTATTTTCTCATTCAACATACCAATGTGGTGGAGTTGAACTTTTGCCAACAGCCTAGCATATATAGAGTTATTGTGTTGACTTTGGGAGAATAGCTAATATTACTAAGTTGAGGGCTTAGATTAATGATGGAGTATTGGAGAAGCAAGGAAGAAGAGAGTGGTGATTCTAGGCCCTTTCTTTTGAGCTAGTAATTTGTTCTATGGTCCTGCTGTTGGATGCTCAATAACAGCTAACATGCTCCGAGTGATAATGACCTTTGGATACACTTCAGGTCTCATGGTCGGTACTGACAAAACTTAGGCATTAGGTGTGATTATCATCACTAATAACATGGCATTAGGCTTGACACATGCAACTCCCAAAAGGGTCTTAGTTAGGCAATGTTGATGTAGCACTTTGCTCCTAGAGCTGTAAATGAATCAGGTGTTTGTGAACAAGTTCGGTGTTCAATAAACATCCATAAATAAAGATAATGAATAATTTATGAATAAACTTATTTATCGACTTGTCTAAATCTTAGTTTTGAATTTATTTTTCTATTTCTTATTCAAATATATAAAAATATAATAATCTATGCCCCATTATTAATGATTATATTTACAATTTTAAATCATCTATAATATGATAAATAAGAAATAATATAAGTTTCATTGATTATATAAACATTTTACCTCTAAATTATAAGGACAACAATGTCATTAGTTGAGCTTGATAAAAAAGCTTGAGTTTGGCTCGATAAGATTTTTAATAATGAAGCTTGAACAAGCTCAATAAAAATAAACAAACTTAAACACAATCAACCTTGGCTCATCTCATTTACACACCCCTACATAGAGTCATGGGTACGCTTCATCTTTGTTGAAGCTTTTGCATAGTTAATTTTATTGTGTATTTTCTTCTTAATCTTAAGATGGTACATTGTACTTTTTCAAACATTTAATCTTCTGGGATGGAAGCTAATTGGTTCATTTAATTCTTATATGGTTATATTTAACCAAATCTTTTTTCCTATTGCTTCTTTCGTTGCCCATTTACACTAAATAGTCTGGAGCTTTTACATGGATTGTAAAATAATTCTTTTTGATAATAAAAATTTTTTCTATGGCTTCCTGTTGTAATCATCTTCCAAATTATAATTTATTTTCCTTGATGCTTGACAGGTGTTGGCAAGCAATGCTATTTTCCTGGGTGTTGTCATTTTTGTCCCTTTCTCATTAGGGAGGATCTCTCTCTACTACATCACATGGTTCTTTTCATCGGTTTCTAGCCCAGTGGCTGAAAAAGTTGTGCCCATTTCAGAATCAGCCCTCTCAGTAGTGAATAATACATTGAAGAGCGGACTGATTGTTATGAAGAACTTGTCAACTGAGAATCATGTTGATGGTGTCTTGGACCTACTGGAGGTGGTTAATGGATCCCAAATACTGAATGCCACTGTAACGAATGAGATCTCTAACACTGTTGGCAGGTCCACTGCTGCTGATCTTCTCAAGGGGACAATAGCTGGGTCCTCCCATCTTTCTGATGTGACTACCCTTGCAGTCGGCTATATTTTCATATTCTGCTTTGTTTTCTTTTATCTTGGTCTTGTTGCTTTGATACGATATAGTAGAGGCGAGCGCATTATATTTGGGAGGCTCTATGGCCTACTTGCTGCAGCAGAAGCAATTCCTTCTCTCCTTGGGCAATTTCTTGCAGCAATGAGACATCTGATGACAATGGTTAAGGTTGCATTTTTGTTGATTATTGAACTTGGAGTCTTTCCACTATTATGTGGGTGGTGGCTCGATGTGTGCACTTTGAAGATGCTGGGGACAACAATTACTCAAAGAATTGAATTATTTTCTGCCTCGCCATTAGCTAGCTCCTCGATTCACTGGCTTGTTGGCATAGTTTACATGCTTCAAATCAGCATTTTCGTCAGTCTTCTCAGAGGGGTAAAGCTTTCTTTTTTGGTGCTTAATTATTATATATAAATTCACACCTGTAAACCTTGTTTAACAATGAGTATTTCTTTTTCTGTAGGTATTGAGGAACGGAGTTTTATATTTTCTGCGTGATCCAGCAGATCCAAACTATAATCCATTCCGTGACCTCATTGATGACCCAGTGCATAAACACGCACGGCGTGTATTACTATCTATTGCTGTTTATGGTAGTCTGATAGTGATGCTTGTCTTTTTACCCGTGAAGCTTTCTATGCGCCTCTTTCCTTCTATGTTCCCTCTGGACATAATGTCAGTTGACTTTTTTTATTCATTTGACAGTTGAATTCTTGGTTTACCTGCATAACTAATGTATCTTTCATTATGCAGTATTTCTGATCCATTTACGGAAATTCCTACGGATGTTCTGCTGTTCCAAATTTGCATACCATTTGCTATTGAGCACTTTAAGTTACGTACAACAATAAAATCTCTTTTGCGCCATTGGTTTACTGCAGTTGGTTGGGCTCTCGGTTTGTCTGACTACTTGCTACCTAGAGCTGAGGACAATGGAAACCAAGATGCTGGCAACATTGAACCAGTGAGACGGGACAGATTACACAATGCTCACCTTGGTGGGCCTCAACAGAATGATCTACCTTTGGTGCCAAGAATTGCCGCTGATGATCAAGGCATGGATGATATTATTGGAAATGCAGATGCGGCTGAAGAATCTGATGCTGATGATCAGGCAGATTCTGAGTATGCACTTTGATACTTCCCACCTGCAAGATTTTTTTTAGCATGCCCTCCAGATTAGCTGAATTTTGCTTGTCCAGGAGCCGACTATGAGTGGCACATAATTGTATGCTAACTGTTAATTTAACTTCCTGCAGGTATGGTTTCGTACTCCGGATTGTCTTTTTGCTGGTATTGGCATGGATGACTCTTTTGCTTTTCAACTCTGCAATGATCATCCTTCCCGTCTCCCTCGGTCGCGCACTGTTTAATGCCATTCCTAGACTTCCAATTACTCATGGCTTCAAGTGCAATGGTAACGTTTACAATCCCTTTTTTCCATTACTATTTAGTACTCAACTTACAGAAGTTGACACAGATTCTCTTGTCAGACCTCTTTGCTTTCAGCATTGGCTCTTACATCATCTGTACCACTGTAGCTGGAATAAGGTATTCTGTTGATTACATCAAAACCCGTAGAGTACGTGTTTTGCTTTTGCAGATATGGAAGTGGGGAACAATTATAGTCAAGAGCTCTGCCCTTTTGTCGATATGGGTGGGTGACACTATCCTGATGACCTATATATATACATATATTGGAACTCATTTTTCCAACTGCTTTTTCTCCAGATATTTATCATTCCAGTACTTATTGGTCTCTTGTTCGAGCTTCTGGTGATCGTGCCTCTGAGGGTGCCTGTGGATGAAAGCCCGGTATTTCTCCTCTACCAGGACTGGGCTTTAGGGCTCATCTTCTTGAAGATCTGGACTCGCTTGGTATGACCAAATATTTTCTATTTTTTAAACATGCATTACCTATGAATTCAAGGAACTGATTTTGTTTGAGTTTATCTGCTGCTCGGTTGTTTTAGAATAACTGATGTCGACCATTCCTCTGAATTTATTGATCTCAATTTCGTAACAGGTGATCTTGGATCAGGTGGCACCGCTAGTAGACGAAAACTGGCGTCGCAAGTTTGAAAGAGTAAGAGAGGATGGCTTCTCGCGACTGCGGGGATTGTGGGTGCTACGTGAGATTATGATTCCAATCGTCTCAAAGCTTCTGACTGCACTCTGCATTCCCTACGTCTTCGCGAAAGGCATCTTCCCTGTCTTTGGTTATTCGCTGATAGTGAACTCCGTTGTGTACCGCTTCGCATGGCTAGGATGCCTCCTGTTCAGTTTATTCTGCTTCTGCGCCAAGAGGTTCCACGTCTGGTTCACCAACCTTCACAATTCCATCAGGGACGACCGGTATCTCATTGGGCGAAGGCTGCATAACTTTGGCGAAGTGTTTACCGGTGACCAAGAGTCTAGGTCTGACAGTCCGGAGTCAAATTCCACCGATGCTGGTTTAATACTTCATGAGCAAGAGGCCGCCATGGGGTTGAGGCTTAGGCGGGCAAATCACCACCAACAACACATCAGGTAGGTTTTTAGCCTGAAGATGCATATACTTAAATCAATAGTTTGTTATACACAAGGGTACCATTTAGGTTGAAGGTTATAACACTGTTTTTTTGATGGACTTAACGAAGTTGCTTGACGACTTTTTAAGAGACAGTATCCCCGTAAAAAAGACACCGATATTGATTGATGAGTTTTGATGACCATTCGATGCTGTTGTAAGTAGTGGTGTTTCCTCCTTTTTCATATATTTTTCTTGAGTAATGATTCTAACATGAAAAATACCAGCATGAATAATGACACTCACATTAGCAGTGGGTCCCACTGACATGCAGTTGCAGTTGCTGCT
>NC_133864.1:9568806-9580854 GCF_044706935.1 Curcuma longa | reverse complement strand
GCAAGTTCACAAACTAAATACTGTTAAGTTTGAGCTCGATTCGATAATATTTTCAAACTCGAAATTCGGCTTGAGCTCAGCTCGTTAACTTAATTGAACGAACTCAAACGAACTTTTTTTTGAACTGAAACTCGAATAGCTCGTGAGCAGTTTGGCTCGTTTACACCCCTATGTTCTAGACTTCGAAGGTAGTTGAGATTATCATCTATACTTGATGGTAGAATCATCAATTTGGAATAGGCTCGTCGGATTGATCCATCCAGTCGAATAATTTAAGCAGGTTGAATTGAAATTTTATTAATCCATTTTAAGGTGAGTTTAGAGGGGTCTACCCGCCTAAGCCCACGACCTATGTGGGTTGGCGCGTGAATTGAGAAAATTTATTTTTTTCAAAATGTAAAATTAAAGGAGAAAATTCATTAAATTAGTTGGCTTGATCCGTTTAAACCGTAATTCAAACTTAAAAATTTTAACTTAACCCGTTTAAACTACAATCTAAACTTAAAATTTTTTAATATTTTAATATTTTTTTATTTGTTGACAGGCCCGTGGCCAACACAGGCCCTTGGGTTCACCCGCCTAGCTCGCGATCTGCCTTCAATTGGGTGGGTTGAAAATTTATCAACCAGCCAAGTTGGTGGGATGCCCCGCCATATAACAGGTTTTTAGCAGGTTGATCCGCCCTGTCATGGGTTGATCCGTTTGACAGCTCTACTTGGTGGAGTTGATCTCACATATATAAGTCTCTTAATTCTTAGAGTTTAATTTATATCTTCCATTATGACTTTGCCATTAAAGTCATCTCTCGCTAAGTTATACGTCTCTTGAATGTATCAAACTTACAAATTTGCTCCATTTGTCTTCTTTTATGCTTCATCTTCATTGTGCTCATTCTTCTAGTTATCATCAACATTATGCCTTAATACTCCTTATTTTATGGTCTCTTTGATGTCCCAAATCATCTAGTGGACCTCAAGTTACTGAGCCAACTAACTTAATTGCACTAAGTCAAGCTCGATGAGCTACTCCAACATCTTCTCAATGTTTCCCATCCTATGTTGTTACACCCTAGGGAGTATAAATATCCATTAGATGATAAGGTACCACTTAGTGATAATATAATTATGACAGAGGAAACTAAAGCTAATTATATCAATACAAATAGCAATGCAATAATTAAATTAATAAATTTCATGATTTTACTATATGCATATATGTCTACGAGTACATCCCAAAAATCAAATCGAAAAGAATATCCATAATGAACAAAATGATAAAAAAAAAATGAAATATATCAATGCCAAGTGGTTCTGACAAGAGATGACTTCTAAATGATTTGATATCATCGACTTTACAATGAGATATAAGTAAATAAATAAGTATGAAGTAATCCCTAATGGGAGGGGATGTCGTAATTGTCAACCCAGCGATTCAGCAATGTTCAATGTGACAAATCTATCACACGAGAACTAGGTTAAGTAATCTCTGGAGTATAACTGAGTCGGTTACGATAAAACAGACTTATAAAAAGAAGGCAATGGTTTAAATTTCAACGAAGTTAAGCAATAATATCTTTCTCCGTCTGATAAATTATAGTTTTTTGATTTACCTTCTCACAAATGATCGTGAGGGCGACAGTGTGAGACCGTGAAAAAAAATCCAAGACAGAGCACCCTAGTTCTATTCCGCGTTCGCGTTACCAAAGAGAATAGGCCCACTTATGGTCATACATGGATTTCGATCCACACAAAAATATAATTTATATTATATTATATTTATATTTATATTTTTTGATATATCATAAAAGTTATTATTCTTCAATATTTTCTCTCTCTTTGCATTTCCCTTTTTCTTCTATTTTAATTTTCTGATTTTTTATTTATAATTATCTTGCTATTTTCCATTTCAAAAAAAATCAATTATCAACATATGCTGTACCAATCATCTCTCTTTGCTCTACCGTACTAATCAACACTTGCTCCCCACTTTCACCGTATTAATCAAAGCTTTCACTTCGTCACTTTGATAATTTTGTTACACAAACTGTTATAATTTCATAATTGATATAATACGTTTTTAATTCAAAATTTAAACATATTTATAATAATAAAAATAATATAATAAAAAATAATTAAATAATTATACACAAGCTAATAAAAAAATTAAAATAGGATGTAATATTAATTTTTTTAAAAAATAGGAAGAATTGAATCCAAGTGGGGCATCAGAGGAAGATATTGTAAGTTGTTATCATTATTTATTTTGTTGAGTATATTAATTTTATAATCAATATCTAATTTAGTTATTAATGCAAGATCAGATGAATCATAATTACTCAAAGGGTTTCAAATTTAGACATGTGTAGAGCATTCTTTAAGGTATTGAGAAATTCAACAGTGACAATGTCAAAACTGCATATATGAGAGTGCAACAACAACTGCTCAAGCTGATTATTCTCAATCTTATAATCTCGAAAAAGATGTTTATTCATCTTCATCTCCATGTGTCTCTTCGTTTAATTTTAACATTACTGATTTGGACAATAGTGATACTTCAACTAAACGATCTATTGAGGTGAAGAAAGTAAAACTGAAGAAAAAGAATGAACAACCATGCACTCAGAAAAATGGTTTTACAGAATGACGAACTTGTTGCGGTATTGGATCGAAGTACCGATGTTGCTATATTCAAGGAAGAGAATAAAATTTTATTCAAAGATTTGAATATCATCGCCGATCCGATAATGGGTGAATTTATTCACGGTGAACAAGTCAAAATGATGCAAAAGATGACTAAAAACCAAAAATCTCAATTAATTCCACATTAAAGAGAAGGATCTAAATTCAATTCGTCTCAAGAAGAAGGACAAGAATCTCAAGATCCTTTGAATGACTTCGGTAACTTTCATAATTATTTCAGTGGTTTATTGGAAAGTGATTTTCCATAATATTAAACATTGATTTATTTAGTATTGCAATGCTATTAATTATAGTTATTTTAAATGCATGTTTATTTTAGTGTTGGTTGCATCTTTAAATTATATGTTGGGTATGTATTTTATATTTATGTATTTTTAAATTTTAAATATTTAATTATGTGTTTGTTATGAAATTACCAATATTATAAATTTTAAAATATTTATAATCTTATAACAAATATTTTAAATATTACTTATTTAAGTTAATAACTAATATAAATTTATAATATATAAAATTTACAAAATAAATTAAATTAAATTAAATAATATTAATTTATAATATTTGAAAATATTTTAAATATAAATTTAATATTATAATATATTTATTTAAAATAAACAAGTACTTACATCATTTTAATATAAAATTAAAATTTTTTATTGAAAAATAATTGATGTCCTTTTACACCAAAAGATATCTGTCGGATATGGTCTTAGGGACTAAAATTTCTCTTATGATGCCACGAGTGTGCCAACTGCTTGAGCCGCATACGCTTTTGCTAGGTCGTTTTACACGATACTTCCACATGTCGTGTCATTATGTCAGTGCGACAAAGCCCGCCGCTAGGACCACATATGCAGCGGACGTCTTTCCCACTACGTCGGCAACAAGATCTTATGGTCATAATTACTTACACAATAATTATTATATTATATTTATATTTTTTATATATTATAAAAGATTATTTTTCTATTTTCTCTCTCTCTTTTTTTGCATTCCCCTTTCAAAAAAAATCAATTATCACTGTGCTTCACTGTACCAATCATCTCTCTTTGCTACACCGTACTAATCAACCCTAGAACATACTGGCTAACAGATATGACTAGTGCCTTAGAACCTACGTACGTGAATTATGATGATTATTGGACTCATGTTAAAAAAACAGAATGCCTTGGTTATAAAGAGGCATATCTGTTCTATCCTCCGGAGTCCATCAGCAGCAGCTACATGGATTTCTTCTCTCTCTTCTTCCTTCTTCCCCTCACTTCTCTCCTCCTCTTCCTCCTCCTGCGATCCAGGAAACAACTGATCTCCCGACGTACCAACCTTCCCCCCTCACCTCCACGGCTTCCTCTCATCGGCAACCTCCACCAGCTCGGCCCCCTCCTCCACCAGTCCCTCGCCGCCCTCTCCAGCCGCCACGGCCCCCTCATGCTTCTGCACCTCGGCCGCGTCCCCACCCTCGTCGTCTCCTCCCCCGATGCCGCCTGCGACGTCCTCCGCCACCAGGACCTCGTCTGCGCCGGACGTCCTGCCATCACGCCGGCCAAGATCCTCGTCGACGGCGACATAGCCTTCGCCCCCTACGGCGATTACTGGCGGCAGCTCCGCAAGATCTGCACCGTCCACTTGCTGAGCTCCAAGCGGGTGCAGTCCTACCGCGGCGCGCGGGAGGAGGAGGTGGCGGCCATGGTGGCGGCCATCGCGGCGCGGGCCACGACCACCATAAATCTATCCGAAATAATATATTCCTTCACGAACAACCTGATCTGCCGAGTGGTATCGGGAAAAATCAAGAGGACGGAGGGGAGGAACAAAGTTTTCGCTGAGTTGAACTACGAGAACTCGGTGCTGCTGACGGCGGTGTACCTCGGGGACCACTTCCGGTGGCTGGGGTGGGTGGATGGGTTGCTGGGCTACGTGGCGAGGGCGAGGAAGAACAGGAAGCGGTGGGACGAGCTGCTGGATCAAGTCATCAAGGAGCATGCGGATCGAGCGTCGTCAAATATGGACGGTCATGATGAGGAGGAGGAGAAGGATTTCGTGGACGTTTTGATGTCGCTGCAGGATAAGAACGAGTTTGTCCTCGAGCCAGCAAACCTCAAGTCGCTTCTTGTAGTAAGATCGATCCTTCTTGTAGTCATTTTTCTGACTGACGACACAAACTAGAACTGATTGAAATTCACTCTGTTTTTTAGTAATTCACCTCTTTTCCTCATTTCTCCAAACACTTGCAGGATGTTTTCGGAGCTGGCACAGACACAACTTACATTACTTTAGAATGGGCCATGGTCGAGCTGGTTCGCAATCCTCCCGTTATGCAGAAATTGCAAGACGAAGTGAGAAGGATAGCGAGCAGAAAGGGCCTTGTCGGAGAGGAAGACCTCCACCAAATGACCTACTTGCTGGCAGTCATCAAGGAGGTCCTGCGGCTGCACCCCCCAGCTCCATTACTGCTGCCGCGAGAAACGTTGGATGACTGCGTGATTCAAGGCTACAGCATACCCAAGAAGACGAGAATCTTAGTGAACGCGTGGGCAATTGGTAGAGATCCAAAGCAGTGGGACGCGCCTGAGGAGTTCAGGCCGGAGAGGTTCTCGGACGGCACGGTGGACTTCAACGGAACTGATTTCCGGTACATGCCCTTCGGATCGGGCCGAAGAATTTGCCCGGGACTGCAATTGGCCGTTGCATCGTTGGAGCTTGCACTGGCAAACCTGGTGCATCAGTTTGATTGGGAGCTGCCTGATGGAATGGAGAAGGAGGAGTTCCACACGAGGGAAGCTCCTGGAATAGCAGTGCAACGAGAAGGGCAACTTCTTCTCGTTGCCAAACCATGGAGTGTGCTTAGAAGAGTAGCTATGCACCAGATAGATAAATAAAGATGTCTCTGAAAATGGTAATTCTTTTGCTATTTTCAGACTCGTGGGCAAATAACAAAAATATATGTTATGTATTTCGCCAAAGCAATTAATAGTAATGGATTTCAACTATAGCTAGAAGCTCTTTATTGGAGGATTTTTTCTCTGTCTTTCTCTTGGTTTTTTCTAAGGTTGATTTGAGTTCTATCTCAAATATGGTGCATAGCCTTGTCTTTTCCTTTGTCCATTTTGGTGTTCATCTTAATTAGTTTCATCTCAATTAGGTTGATGTTTTGAGGTTAGGCCTTAATCAAGGCCTATCTTACTCCGTAAATTCTATCTATGTTTTGATCACATTTAAAATATATACCCCGGTCATTTTTTCAATATTAGTATCATAAAAACAAGATAATTAATTGAGATATTCAGTTCTTATGATTCAAGTAACCGATTTGATTTCACAAGCCACCAAACATAAATCCAACTCAATTCTCTAAGTTCTTATACCTCTCACCACAATAGGTCATAGACGTGGCTCATGATCCTTGCGTGGTCCCTCCCTTAATCATCATTTCTAGTATGAATGGTCACCAACAATTGAACAGTTTGCATTTACAGCAATGGCTAGAATTAATTGCCATCGAAATAGAATTAATGGCTGAAATGGTCAAATGATTCCACATTTCTGCCTAGAGATCACGACCACTATCTCCACACGTATCTCTCAGCCTTATATATAAATAAATATCTCTCTCATCTTCGCACTTTCTACTATTCATTATATCTGGAGCCACACATATTCCTATCCGGGGTTTAGCTCGGGACCCATTCAAAATTGCATAAGATGAAAGAGAGGATGCAAGTGAAAAATTTAAAAAAATAATAATAATTTCTGTTATAGCCCAAGTAGTTTTTTCCTTAAACCATTTTAGCCTGGACACAGGTCTCAACCTAGCTCCGCCATTGACCTTAATGATGCAAAGAGTAAAAATAACTTTAATAAAAATGATAAAAATTCTTCGGAGCCTCTAAAATTGTTTTAAATATCGATTTTGAGCATAAAACTATAGGTCGTTCTCAATGAGATTTGATTTGATATATTGTAAGTCTCGTGATTCAACCTGAATCAAAAGTTATGATCTATCAAAGCTTACGATCAAAATGATCCCAAAAATCTAAGTTCTGTTGTTCCGCATCACAAATCCCCCTACATAAGTCAAAACTTTATCAAACGCAAAGAGTACCAAAATTGACCTCTTCTGGCACCAGCACCGCAATGTGGTGCTGGTTTTCAAAACAAACACCATATAATATCGATTTAACCGAATTAGGAGTTTTAAAATTAAAATTGAACCGCATTATCTAAAACAATCAGTATTTTTAAAAAAATAATATTCTTAATAACCGAACCAAACTTTCAATTCGATCGGCTTGATCAATTAATTTGTATAATTGAACTTTTGCTCACCCCTAATCTTAAGAGATTTTATTAGTGCCCCATTGGTGTAGTGTAAAACAATAACATAAACTATCAGAATTTGAATACTATATGGGACGAATATTTTTGACGTCAATTTTTGAATGTGCATAAATTATACTTTAAATTTATCTAATAGACAACTTAGAGGAAAGACCATCTACTTTTAGCATTAGTCAGACGAAATTGACTTGGCTTTGTATACCAAGACACATTGAGCTAGCTATATGTGAAAAAAAAATCATTAGACACCTTAGGGCATCCCTCAATGTTATTTTTTATTAAAATCTTTGATTCATTTTGAGAGTCTAGATGTTTTCAAAGAAATTGGTTTAACATTATGTTCTACTAACTTCGAAGGTAGTTGCTAGAGTATCATCTATACTTGGTGGTAGAGTCGTCAATATGGATTAGGCTCGTCGGAATCATCCATCCAGTCGAATAATTTAAACAGGTTGAATTGAAATTTTATCAATTCATTTTAAGATAGGTTCAAAAGAATCTACCTGTCTAAACATGCGACCTGTGTGGGTTTGTGCGTGGATTTATGTATCAATCATCTCTCTTTGCTCTACCATACTAATCAACACTTGCTCCCCACTTTCACCGTATTAATCAAAGCTTTCACTTCATCATAATTTTGTTACAATTATAGTTATAATTTCATAATTGATATAATACGTTTTCAATTCAAAATTTAAACGGAAAATATGAGAGATAATAATAAAAATAATATAATAAAAAATAATTAAATAATTATACATAAGCTAATAAAAAAATTAAAATAAGATGTAATATTAATTATTTTATAAATAGGATGTTATATTGATTATTCTAAAAATATGAAGTGCTCTCTTGATCTTTGCTAAAAACAAAGGAAGAAAAAAAAACAGATAAGACTTATTAGCCGCTAGAACCTAAGTGAATTATGAGATATTAATAGTGATTTGTAATATTGTTTTTAGGTTGATTTTGATATTATTGGACTCATGTTAAAAAAAAGAATGCCTCATGTGCTTTGGTTATAAGCTAAGGAGGCATATCTTTTTATGTAAAAAAAATTTTTTTTGTCATTTTAGTGGTTTTATATTATCATCTTTATCATTATTTATAAGAAGATAAATCAAAAAATTATAGTTGATCGACGAGAACTCGGTGCTGCTGACGGCGGTGTACCTCGGGGACCACTTCCGGTGGCTGAGGTGGGTGGATGGGTTGCTGGGCTACGTGGCGAGGGCGAGGAAGGACAGGAAGCGGTGGGACGAGCTGCTGGATCAAGTCATCAAGGAGCATGCGGATCGAGCGTCGTCAAATATGGACGGTCATGATGAGAAGGAGGAGCAGGATTTCGTGGACGTTTTGATGTCGCTGCAGGATAAGAACGAGTTTGTCCTCGAGCCAGCAAAACTCAAGTCGCTTCTTGTAGTAAGATCGATCCTTCTTGCAGTCATTTTTCTGACTGACGACGCAAACTAGAACTGATTGCATTGTTTAATTCACTCTGTTTTTTGGATGTTTCTTTCTTTCTTTGTCGACCTATCCATCTTCATCTCACCTCTTTTCCTCATTCCTCCAAACACTTGCAGGATGTTTTCGGAGCTGGCACAGACACAACTTACATTACTTTAGAATGGGCCATGGTCGAGCTGGTTCGCAATCCTCCCGTTATGCAGAAATTGCAAGACGAAGTGAGAAGGATAGCGAGCAGAAAGGGCCTTGTCGGAGAGGAAGACCTCCACCAAATGACCTACTTGCTGGCAGTCATCAAGGAGGTCCTGCGGCTGCACCCCCCAGCTCCATTACTGCTGCCGCGAGAAACGTTGGATGACTGCGTGATTCAAGGCTACAGCATACCCAAGAAGACGAGGATCTTAGTGAACGCGTGGGCAATTGGTAGAGATCCAAAGCAGTGGGACGCGCCTGAGGAGTTCAGGCCGGAGAGGTTCTCGGACGGCACGGTGGACTTCAACGGAACTGATTTCCGGTACATGCCCTTCGGATCGGGCCGAAGAATTTGCCCGGGACTGCAATTCGCCGTTGCATCGTTGGAGCTTGCACTGGCAAACCTGGTGCATCAGTTTGATTGGGAGCTGCCTGATGGAATGGAGAAGGAGGAGTTCCACACGAGGGAAGCTCCTGGAATAGTAGTGCAACGAGAAGGGCAACTTCTTCTCGTTGCCAAACCATGGAGTGCTTAGAAGAGTAGCTGTGCACCAGATAGATAAATAAAGATGCCTCTGAAAATGGTAATTCTTTTGCTATTTTCAGATGTATTTCGCCAAAGCAATTAATAGTAATGGATGTCATGTAACTAAAGCTAAAAGCTAAAGGAAACAATGTTGTTGGAGGATTGCCAAGTTCTGTCTTTCTCTTGGTTTTTTCTAAAGTTGATTTGAGTTCTATCTCAAATATGGTGCATAGCCTTGTCTTTTCCTTTGTTCATTTTAGTTTCATCTGAAATTAGGTTGATGTTTTGAGGGATAGTATATATATCGAGGCCTCTCTTACTCCGTAAATTCTATCTATGCTTTGATCACTTTGATAAAATAGATCATTTGGGTAAGACCAGGGGCGGAGCCAGGATTTTTACCGAGGGGGGGCCATTTTTTAACATCGCATTGTCACACTAATAAAATAAATTTTGAATTAACTAAGAAATAAGTTACATTCAACGCAATCTAAGTTGCACTCTTCGCTTTTTCATAGACTCAAACTCATCAATGACAGAATTGACATCAAAACTGCGAGTACATTATCAAATAACTTAATAAGAAATCATCTTCCATTTTGTTCCGTAACCTATTATTCACAATTTTTCATTGCAAAAAATAGGTCACGCTTGCTCATGATGTTGCAGTAGAAACTGGTAAAGTCATAGAATTTCTTCACATTTTCTAATAACTCATTCCAACTTTTTTCTCGAAAATTTTCAATTGCCATCGATATAGAATTAATGGCTGAAATGGTAAAATGATTCCAGATTTCCTAGAGATCACGACCACTATCATCACAGGTATCTCTCAGCCTTATATATAAATAACAGTATCAGTTGGAATCCTTGTCACAACAGATTTCCGTCACAAATTTGTGACGGGAATTTTAACCGTTCGATTTTAAAATAGAAGATTAAATCCAGGTCATCGCAATCACCCATTCAATTTACGACCTAGATTTAATCTTAACTTTAAAATCAAACAGTGCAGATTCATGTCACAAATTTGTGACAGGAATTTATTGTGACAAGTAGCTTTATTTTATAAATAAATATCTCTCTCGTTTTTGCACTCTCGACTGTTCACTATATCTTTAATAATTTAAGCATCAGAAAGATCTTACTGGTAACAACTTTCAATGTCCTTTGACGTTTGCTCTAATATACATTATAAGCCAAGCCTGCCATGCAAGTCAGACTACATCTCCACTTCAACAGACTTCCGGTTCATTACTTCCCACCTCAGCCTCCATCTCACAGGCAGATTTCTATTGCAAAAAGAGCATAAAATATTTTTAAAACTTTTATTGTATTTGTTAGATAAAAACTATAACAACTTGAAGTCTACTAGCTTTAAGAGTCGAGCTCGAACCTCACTTGGGGACTCGGATAGAAGAGATCTGACCAACAGGAGGTCAACAAAGCTGAGTCAGGAGGGCTTATTTCACCCAACCTACCTATGGTCTATGCACGTTGGAATTCCTCCGTCGTGATCAACTGTAATTTCTCAATTTACTTCCTCACATATGATAATGAAACCGACCGTGTAGGATCGTTGGGATGACAACTTTCACCTTTTACAAAAGTACACGTTAGACTCAGATTAGGTTGCAGATTAGCAGTTCAGAAGAGATAAATAAGTGGCGATGATTAAAGGTTACTAGGAAGGTTTTGAAAAAAGTGTGGAAAAAAAGAATTGAAGGAAACTGATGTAGAAGAACAAACTAACATATTTTAAGCATAACAGGATTTTTTTCCCCTTTTCCTGCAGAACTTCATACTGATCACTAATCACTACACAGTGACAAACTAAATTATGCAAGTTTCAAGCCTGGACAATACATTGTAAAGAACAAGATCAGTTAAATCTCGCCTGTTACGTCCCGGGAGACGATTGATCGAAAAATTTCGACAGCATCCCCCTGTAACAAGTCAACTCTTCCTGATACATAATGATATAATAGGCTCACACGGCCAAAACAAACACAATACATAGCCAACCACACATTCATACATACCCATGATCATGAATACACTACGATAAGGCATCAAACCACAATAAAACAAACTCCACCAAACTATGACAACGAAAAACTATATGTCTGAGATTTAGTAAAGTTCTTGACCATTACATATAGGAAAACACAACTACTAGTCCACAATAGCTAAGGGAGGCAAGGAACATAGATAAGCACATAATTCCAAAATAAACCGACGATACAAAAAGAACCACAAAACCAAGCAGTCTATAAACCATGCGAAGAAAGGACATCAACTAAATCCTGCTGTGAGATGATGGAGCAGTCTGGCATATCTCCAAGCTTCAACCAACATCCTATCTGCTACCTGAGGAGAAACAAGGGAAATCCCAGGGTCTGGGTAGTGAGTATATATAATACTCAGTGGGTACAGAAATGAAAGTATACAACATATAGGAGTAAACAATAGGATATCAGCAAAGTAAATAGAATCAGAACAACAACTATATAATCACAACAGGATATCAGCATAATGAAAAGAATCAAGGCAACAACTATATAATAACAACTGCAACAACTAAATAGTCAGCAAGTACAACTATCAACAAAATAAATAAAACTACTAATAAATGCATGTGCATATGATAAGCATGGTCACTGTCTGCACTCGCCACCCCCAGACACTTATCTGCAGTGAACTGGGGCGCACGACAGGAAAGCTGCACACACTCCAGCAACTAAACCACTACTAATCGAGTGGGGAGCGGGCAGGATCAGGAGGGCTATCTAGTCAGTCCTGGTTGCACCCAACTTAGCGCAACAA
>NC_133864.1:9562404-9568706 GCF_044706935.1 Curcuma longa | reverse complement strand
TCGTAGCTATTACACTGCAGGTGAGAGAAACTTACTTGGTACTGGAGTTTCTAACTGTTATACCCAACAGGAGTGAATCCTTCCTCCAAGCACTTGCCTTAGATTTCTTTGGAACTAGGTGAGGAACTGGGGAAACACCTCTCGGCCAGAGGAAAAACACAGAACAACACAGAGAGGAAGAAGAGTATTCGAAAATGAGGAAAACTCCTTGTTTCCGGTGAGGAGAAGCTTATAAAGAGATAAAATGGAGTTACCGCAAGATGATAAATCCTCTTAATTCGCCATTATGCCGTAATAAAGCCAAGCGTTGTAACGCCAAGCCACCACAACGTTCCTTCGTTTGATTTTGTTTTCATGCCACTTGATGACCCCTTCGTTTTAAGTAACATTCCTCTCATACCCTTAACGAGAATTATTTACTTGCCCATATGGTCTAAGGCTTGCTACACATTGGAGGGTGTCCAAGGTTCAAATCCTTGCCCCTCCACACTTTCTTTCTTTTTTTTTTCTTCTAACAAAGCCTCCATTGAACCCATTACAAGAAACATTTTAGGCCTATAAATTTTTAAAGCCCAAATTAGTATTTTATACTAATTCCTTTCTATCATAATTAATCCATCATTTATAAATAAATATCCAGAAATTATTGAAGAAAAAATTTCGGGTATTACAAATAACTACAACTATTATTTTATAACATACATACCAAAAATCGAAACATATATATATATATATATATATATATATATATATATATATATATACAGCTCTCATATCTTGCGCAACGAAAAAACCCGACTCCCGTACGCGACCGCCCGACCTCTCCGCGTTCATCGCCGCCGTTCGACGCCGTCCGATCACCGCCGGCCACCATCCCGGGCTCGTTGGAAGCGCAACTCGACGGCGCACACATCGGCACCGGATTCCGGCCGGAATTCCGGCCGAAACAGAGCAGAGACGCTGGCGATCGATTTCGGCCGGAATCCGACCGAATTCCGGTCGAAATCAGCCAACAGTGTCTGTTGGCCGATTTCGGCCGGATTCCGACCGAATCGGGGCCGGACTCCGGCACCCGCCGGACCGCCGGTGAGTTGCGGTTCCAACGGGTCCGGTCCGGCGGCAATCGGTGGTCGGACGGCGATGAACGGACGCCGGGAAGCGGCGAAGGTCCGAGGAGAAATACTATGCAATCGCGATTTTTGGACGGTGTGGGTTGATCGCGATCGGGCATGGACGGCGTGGATGGATCGCGCACGGGATCGCGTTTTTAACGCCGCGCAGGATATCAAATCTATATATATATATATATATATATATATATATATATATATATATATATATATATATATATATATATATATATATATATATATATATATATATATATATATATTTGATATATTGCACGACGAAAAAAACGCGACCCCGTGCGCGATCGATCCACGCCGTCCACGCCCGATCGCGATCAACAGCAGCCGTCCAAAAATCGCGATTGCATAGTATTTCTCTTCGGACCTTCGCCGCTTCTCCGCCACTGTTCACCGCCGTCCGGCCACCTCCGGCCGCCGGACCGGGCCCGTTGGAACCGCAACTCGACGGCGGTCCGGAGGTGGCCGGAGTCCGGCCCCGATTCGGCCGGAATCCGGCCGAAACCGACCAATAGACACTGTTGGTCGATTTCGGCCAGATTTCGGCCGGATTCCGGCCGAATCGGGGCCAGACTCCGGCCGCGGTCGACGCGCCGGCGCCGGGCGCGTCGACCGCGGCCGGAGTCCGGCCCCGATTCGGTCGGAATCCGGCCGAATTCTGGCGAAATCGCCGCTAGAGCCGTCTGCTCTGTTTCGGCCGAAATTCCGACCGGATTCTGACCCAATCCGACCGAAATCTGATGCCGGTGTGTGCGCCATCGAGTTGCGCTTCCAACGAGCCCGAGATGCATGGCGGCCGGCGGTGACCGGACGGCGACGAACGGCGACGATGAATGGCGAAGGGTCAGCTGATCGCGCAGCGGGGTCGCGCGGGGGCGTCGGGCAGGATATCAGACCTGTATATATATATATATATATATATATATATATATATATATATATATATATATATATATATATATATATATATGAAAATCCACAAGATATAGATCAAGTTCTAACACCTAAATACCAAAACATAGTAAACCAAAATAGTCGAGTCATCTCGACAGGGGACTAGCAGGGCGGCTCTTAGGGATGGCAACGAGTTCGGGGATTGGCGGGGAAGCCTTCTCCATCCCCGTCCCCGAAACCCAAACCCATATACCATCCCCGTCCCCATCCCCGTCGGGTATCATAATTTAAATACCATCCCCATCCCCGTCGGGTTTCGGGTATCCAGCGAGTTTCGGAGATCCCCACAGATTTCGGAGGTGGTTTTCCCCGCGGGTATTTCCATGGGTATCCCCATACCTATACCCATCCCCATCCCCGTCCTGACATATTTAAAAAGTATTTTTTAAAATTTATTACTTTTTTATTAATTAAAAAAGAAAATATTATTTGTTTTAGAAATAATGAAACTATAGTATTCAAACAAGTAATTATCAATATGACTTATTTTTTTCATTTGATATAAGGATATAATCAAATTAATGAATCTCAATGAATGAAATTATCAAAGTTGGGTTTGGGGATGGGGACGGAGAATTTTTGGAATATCATTCCCGACCCATCTCCGCTTTCCGAGATTCAGGGATTCCCCATCCCCATCCCCGCTTTCTCGGATTCGGGGATTCCCCGGTCAAAATGGGATCGGGGAACGGATTCCCCATCGGGTCCGTGTCTAATTGCCATCCCTAGAGGCTTTCCAGACTGACATCAACCTGAAAAGAATGAAATCAACGGGGTGAGCTCAACGAACTCAGCGGATATCTAGCAAACATGTATAGTAAACTATCCCTAGCAGTAATAGTCATAACAGTACAGTTTCCTGAAAGGATAGTAAGAAATGCAAGACTGAAAGAATGGGAGAGCTGTACATACCAGAATCACCTACCAATGCATCAGGCCTCCTGTATGTGCATGTCAAACATATGCAGCACCCAAAATGCAGCAAGCATAATAAATGCAATCTATGCAGTATGCACATGATGCAATGACATGGTCACCCTTGACGCCAGTCACCCACCGTCACCACGATGGTGAGGTCGAGTGGGTAGGGCTGTGACAACTGTGCACTCTTCCATCACTGCTCCTGAGTGATCGAGTGGACAGGATGCTGTCGGAGTACACCTATCCTCCTACCTCAAGTCATATGGGGGAGTCATGCTCTCATCTCCTCGTCTCATAATGCAAAGGAGGGATCCCTGTCATGCTACCACGCTGCGGAACCACTACCCCTGAGCGGTCGAGCGGAGCCTTGACAGAGCAACTGCACACACCCTCCTGATGTACCACTAACCCATGAGTGGCAGTGTGTGCAGATCATGTAACTGGCGACGGGCTAACTACAAAGGAGCCGACGATCGCCAGCATGCAATCATGCAAGGATGGTGCATGACGCTAATGCATACAAGGTATATCTAGTGGATAGATAATGTCCAATAAAGAACGGTATATCACTACTTTGATGAACCTATATACGCCGCATGACAAGTATCAATATGCTAAGGAATTAAAACAGGTATCAGGTAAGAATGATATACAACATATATGAGCAAGTAGTGATATACCACGGCATATATAAAAGCATAAACAGAATTACTACTAGCTATAGCAAACTATACATGTCAAATAACTTATCTAAAAAGATAACATAAGATACCCACCTTTCGAAAGTAGTCCGTATCAACAAGGAAAACCTCCGTCCAAAAATCCGATAGCAAGTCAATGTCCTATACCCATTTTACTTTGTTATCAGCTTTGTAGAATTTAGTGAAAACTGTTAAAAATCATATATCTATAAATTAATTCAAATATATAACTTTTCCATTCAATTCCTCCTTGTGACAGTATAAATATCCTATTTAAGCTTCCTATGCCAACTTTAAATACGTTCGTATTATATTTCTAAATTAACTACATATTTAAAGACAGTCACCTAGGCACATAGTCTGCAAGATTGTTTTTGTTGGTGCCCCGGTTAGTTTTGATGTGATCAACTAGATTAAGTTAAGTCCTGTGTTGTTCTAATCCCTCTGCTAAGTATGCAGGAACTTAAGTACGGAGGAAGTCGAGCGTAAGACGTAGCGGACGAGAAAGATTGCGCGGGGAAGTGAGCCGACGGGCTCGGTGCAATCCGAGGGACGCGGAAGCTACGGAAGAGTACGCCGGTGGAGCGAGAAGGACGTGCGCGAAGTCCGAGGGACGAGAATCCGGGAGGAAGCACGCTCGAGGGGCAAAAGGCCGGAGTCGGGTTCGGGTGAGCCTAACTCCGGTAGTCCGGTTGGCAAGAAATCACCCAATCGAAGATTCCACAAAAACTCAATAAAAGTCAAAACTGTTGACTTTGACTTTGACTTTGATCGTTGACTTTGATCATTGATTTGCCAAGAGAAGAAGACTTAGACTTGGACCGTTTGGACGTGGCGGTTGCAAAAAAAGAAGAAGAAAAAATAATAAGATTTATCTTTTATCATATAAAAGATAAATACTTATTTTTTTATTAAAGATAATTCTCTTTATCTTTTATTAAAGATAAAGTTTATCTTTATTTACTCAACGACTACGATCAAGCTTATCTCTGATCAACGGTTAGGATCGCATCAACGGATCAACGACCAAGAGAAAGTTTATCTACGATCAACGATCTAGATCTATTCTCTTGGGCTATAAATAGACTTAGAATTTTAGAGTTAGAACATCAATTACTTTTGTCATTCTCTCTAAGTCTCTCTGCTTTAATTGTAAAGGCTTCTCCGCCTCAAGAAGTTTTTGTTTGAGCGCCAATTGCCTTGGAAGCAACGACCGAGTTGCAACCAAGTTTTTTTTTAAAGGAGTATCTATTCTGGACTTTGCTTAAACCGTCTATTCACCCCCTCTAGCCGGTCCAACCTGATCCAACAGTTTTGATACAGATTAGTAGGACAGAATGAAAAGGGAAGGAAAGGAGGGAGGATAGCACAAGAAAAAGGAGAATAAGCATGTCCCGTTTTGTTAAGATACTAATCAGTAAGGGAAATGGTAAGAAATCTATAAGCCTTTCCTATAAATCCACATTCCCCTTATTTAATAAATGTATAATGGAGTGAGAAGAAAAACAAACTGTTCGCCTTCCATTTCTTCTTCCAGAGCACTCAAATTACTTATCCTACTTAGTGGATTGGAACAATCCCCTTTTATTTTACCATCCTTTCCCTTTCTTACCCTGAATCTAAACAAGTTCTGAAAGGACACTAAAAAAAATAACTTTCTTCTTAATACAATTATATCTGTATAGAAACTAACATCATTTTCTATAGCTGCATTGGAAAGGTCATTTTAAAACTAAAATCATGTCTTAATTTCCGGAATATTAACTTGAGCCGAGGTCGCAGGAGTCAAATTGCAAAAAAAATAGAAAGAAAAAGGAAACAAAGATAAAGTTACCCTCGGAACCAGGCGAAGCCGACGATACTTTCGTGAACCGGAGAAGAGGAGAATGAAAAATAGAGGCGGCGTCGCGGCTAGGGCACGGCGGCAGCAGCCGGCTCAATGCAGCGGCGGCGGTGGCTCAACACAGCGACAGCGGCGTCGGACAAAGGGAAAAATCGTGCTTGGCTTCCTTGGCTGTAGGCGACGAAACGAAGGAGGGGTCGCGACAGTGGGAAGCAGAAGAATGCAGCGAGGAAGAAGAAGGAGGAGAAACGACTATCGGTTTCGGCGAATAAAGTGGGAAAACGCTCGTGCGTTTCCGGCCTAAGAAGAAACGCCGCAGGTGGGTGGGGAGAGGGTTATGGATTCCTAATGGATTTCAGTTTTTAAATTCGTTAACTATTAATCTTTTTTTTTATCCGTATTTTACAGTGTATAAATTATACTTTAAATTTATCTAATAGACAACTAAGAGGGAAGACCATCTGCTTTTAGTTAGACGAAATTAACTTCATTAGCTTTGTATACCAAGATACATTGAGCTATATGTGAAAAAAAAAAAAAATCATTAGACACCTTAGGGCACCCCTCAATGTTATTTTTTATTAAGATCTTTGATTCACTTTGAGATTCTAGATGTTTTTAAAGACTACGGGACATAGAATTTAGATTCAATACCAACTTCTATCCGACAACCAATTAAAGCTAGCTATTTCAACATCCACTATTGTCATATTGTGAGTTTATGTGTTAGACTTG
>NC_133864.1:9551807-9562304 GCF_044706935.1 Curcuma longa | reverse complement strand
GCTTGATAATATTTTCAAGTTCGAAATCAAGCTCGGCTCGCGTTAACTTAATTTAATGAACTTAAACGAACTTTTTTCGAACCGAGACTTGAATAGCTCGCGAGTAGCTTGACTCGTTTACACCTCTATGTTCTAGACTTCGAAGGTAGTTGAGAGTATCATCTATACTTGGTGTTAGAGTCGTCAATTTTGATTAGGCTCATAGGATTAATTCGTCCAGTCGAATAATTTAAGCAGGTTGAATTGAAATTTTATCAATCCATTTTAAGGTAGGTTCATAGGGGGTTTCCCGCCTAAGCCCGCGACCTATGTGGGTTGATGGGCGGGTTGAGAAAATTTATTTTTTTCAAAATATAAAATTAAAGGAGAAAATTTAATAAATTAGTTGGCTTGACTTGTCTAACCCGTAATTTAAATTTAAAATTTTCAACTTGACCTATTTAAACTACAATCTAAACTTAAAAAATTTTAATATTTTCTATATTTTTTATTTGTTGACAAGTTCGTGGGTTGGCTCGCCTAACTTGCGACCCGCCTTCAATTGGGTTGGGTTGAAAATTTTTCAACCAGTCAAGTTGGTGGGCTGCCCCGCTATATAACAGGTTTTTAGCAGATTGGTCCGCTCCACTATGGGTTGATCTATTTGACAACTCTACTTTGTCAGAGATGATCTCACATACATAAGTCTCTTAATTCTTAGAGCTTAAATTATCTTCCATTATGACTTTGCCCATTAAAGTCATCTCTCACTAAGTTATACGTCTCTTGAATGCATCAAACTCATAAATTTGCTCCATTTGTCTTCCTTTATGCTTCATCTTCATTGTGTTCCTTCTTCCAGCTATCGTCAACATTGTGCCTTAATACTCCTTATTTAATGGTCCCTTTGATGTCCCAAATCATCATTGTTCGATTTCTAGCTAGCGGACCTCAAGTCACTGAATTAACTAACTTAATTGCACTAAGTCAAGCTCGACGAGCTACTCCAATGTCTTCTCAATGTTTCTCATCATATGTTGTTACACCCCGGGGAGTATAAATATCCATTAGATGATAAGGTACCACTTAGTGATAATATAATTATGACAGAGAAACTAAAGCTAATTATATCAATACGAATAGCAATGCAATAATTAAATTAATAAATTTCATGATTTTACTATATGCATGTATGTGTACGAGTACATCTCAAAAATCAAATCGAAAAGAATATCCATAATAGATTTGAGAGGTGTCCTAAGGCAATCGCCTTACGGTTATACTATTTATTAGATAAATAGCAATTCACTATTTGAGTGCACATTCCATATGTGTTTGATTGGATCTTAAACTCGAATACTGAATGTCCGCAATACGATTCATAGCATGAGAGAATTTGTGATTGGATCACAACTCGTGAGCATCTCTACACGTGCAATTATGAATGTATTGAAATTATCCCTAGTCGAGGAATTGATGAGCACGGACGTCATCGATTCTGTCGAGACTAGCACGTTTTGAACTCCTTGGTTAGCCAAGCAGCTGATCTCACTGCTGTCAACATTAGATGTTGAGAGTTAAACGTGGATGTTGGTTAAAGGTAACCAGTTCATTGGAGTGACCTGTCTTGAGACTTCATATGGTTCGATTCATATGTCAATGAAGATCTCAATGCAGCTTAAGTGCAAGTTTCCTTTGACTTGCGGTATTCAAGTCATCTTGGCCATGGAGACTTATACTTTAACATCTTAAGTAAGCATCTCCGAGGAGGTGTGGACCCGAGATGATTGGGTATAAGTCGAAGTGTCCGAAGGTGTTTGAATAGCCCACAGAGGATTCACCGCTCCTTGGAAAAGGAGACGTATACCTTGCGGCCGCTTGTCAGGATTGTTACTAAAAGTCTTTGGCCAAAGCATTACATGTTAAGAGTACAGTACTCTTGGATACGTGTACAAGTAACTTGAATCCACAGGACAAGAAAGCAGCTTGGGCTAGGTGTGACGTAGTCAGCCTAGTGGGGACTGACACATAGACCATGTCCTGAACCAAGCGGGTATAAGACGGTGAAAGGAACGAGGCACGATTCAGTGTAGCTGCTGAAAGGTTTAGAAGATGTTCTGGAATCAATCATTGATTTTTCGGTCAATTGGGGATCATGATATACTACTAGGTGTCACTCATGATCGTTCCGTAATTAATGGTTAATTACGGACGGTCAACATAATCGGAAACCTATTGGGTCACACGCACAACAAGTTCTCCGAAGGACTTAAAACGAGTTTGAGAATTGGATTCTCAGAACGAGAGAAATAAAATCTGGTTGGACCAGACAATGGACAAAATGATGGAACTCGTCTTACGAAGACGAAATGAACGAAACTGATTTCGTTTAAATCGGAGACCGTTTGGTTACTGAACCAAATGATTCGGTTTTGAACCGAATTGAACCAACTTGGTTTGGTTCATGATGGATGAGATTTTGGCAGAACGGATAGGATGAGAAGATTCATCTTTTGAAGATGAAATGAACAAAATTAGTTTGAGTCAAATCGGAGATCGTTTGATTGTCGAACCAAGCGAACCAAACTCAACCAATTTACTACAGTGTCGGTTCAACTGAATCCGGTTCAGTTAAACCGGTTTAATCTGATTTAGGTTGTTTTAATTTTGGGTTTGGTTTCTTTTGGTTTTGGCTGCCGGCGGGTTAAAAACAAAAGAAAAATTAAAACCTAAACCTAATATCGATTAAACAAAGCAGCTTTCTCTTTAAAAGGGAAAATCAAGAGCTTCTTCTCTGGTTCTTCTTCGTTCCCATTTGCACGGCGCCGAACCTCTGTTCGGATGGTGGCTTCTTCCCGCGGTGAAGAAGGCTGGTGGAAAACCCTACGGCGCGGCGCTGTGGCTGGTTGATCGCCGGCGTGACGGCGCCACTGGACCTGCCGCCTGCTTCGCCGGCCGACGGAGAAGCAAAGGGCTGGCTGCGATTTTTCCCTGGCATGGCCCCTGTTCATCTCCTTCCCGAAGCCGCCCGCCGCATGTAGGCGCCGTCAACCCTAGGAAAGGTCTTCCCTCTTCCTCACGGTTTTGCCGGCGCCTCTTCTCCGCCCGACCATGCCAATGAGGATGACGCGACGCCGCCATCTTCCTCCTCACCGTGATGCGTCCTCTGCTTCTCTCCCACCGCGCGTGGAGAAGGCGACGCCGCCGGCTGCTGTGCACTGCTCGACCACCTCATGCGAGCCCCTGTGCACCCACGACACCCCTTCTTCCCGGAGAGGAGCTGTCGCTGGAGCTTGCTGCTTGGAGAGGTGCTATTTTCGGACCTGCTGCCGGAGCCACAGAAGGAGGGAGCAGAGTCTGCCTGCGTTGACCGGCATCCCCATGTTCCGACGTTGGCAGTTGATCTCTATCGTGTTGTCTCCTCTCTGGAAGTGTTGGCCCGATCTTGATCGGTTTCTAGATTTTCTTTCCGAGCGTGTGCAAAAGAAAGAAAAGAAAGAAAACAAAACAGATGAGATTTTGTTGTAAATTTACTGTTGCCAACTTTCGGGAGAAGGAATGCTATCCTTTTGTAGACAGCACATGCTGGAAGCTTGTGAAGCTTTCGGAAATCAATCCATCTTCGTCGGAAAGGTTCCGACTGATTGTCCTAATTCGGAGGTCAAAGTTTGACCATCGAAAACTACACCGGGAACACGATTTTCGGTGATAGTTAAAAGTTCCGGAACGATCGCGACAAACGTTGTTGCGTGGATTTCCGGAATAAGGCTTCTCTCGATTCGATCGTCATCGATCATCGGCTAGTACCGAAGACGATGACATGACTCGTGGCTTCCGAAGCCGTCCAGACGGGAGCTTGGCGTGGATCACCAGTAGAGGCGGGACTCGGACGAGGATCGCTCGATTGATTCAACACGGCTCAACATCGTCATCGCGAGGTACACATTTAGAATAATTTCTTATTCTGTAAATTTTATTTGTGCACGTAGAATAATTGTTATTCAGAAAAATTTTAATTTCTTGTCATGCCTTGTACATGTTATTACCTGCTATGCATGCGTGTGTTGTTTAATAATTAGTTGTTAATTATTTGTTATATTTTCGCTGCGCACGTTTACGAAACGTGTAGACACGCGCATTGCACCGGGACGATCCCAATTTGATAATTTTGTTACAGTAACAGTTATAATTTCATAATTGATATAATACGTTTTCAATTCAAAATTTAAAGAGAAAATACGAGAGATAATAATAAAAATAATATAATAAAAAATAATTAAATAATTATACATAAGCTAATAAAAAATTAAAATAGGATGAAATATTATTATTATTTTGAAAATAGGATGTTATATTGATTATTCTAAAAATATGAAGTGCTCTCTTGATCTTTATAAATAATAACTCCTAAACTTTATAACTAAAAATAAATAAAAGATTATAAACATATAAAAAATTTATTCGAAAAAATAAAACTGATAAAAAATTGAAAAAAAAACAGATTAACAAAAAAATAAAATCAATAAAAAACAAAATTTAAAAAATAATACATTGAAAAAAATACAAGTATTATGAAAAAAAATAATAAATAAAATTAATTAAAAAATAAAATTTATATAAAATCAAAAAAATATAATAAACAAAATTGATTAAAAATAAAACTAAATAAAATTTATATAAAATTCTAAAAATAAAGTATTGATAAAAAATAATAAACAAAATTGATTACAAATAAAACTAAATAAAAATTAAATAAAATTGAAAAAATATCATATTGATGAAAAAAATAATAAATTAAATTAATTTAAAAATAAAACTAAATAAAAATAAAAATATATGAGAGTTGTTTTTAAATAAAATTAATTTAAAAATAAAACTAAATAAAAATTTAAAAAATAAATAAATAAATAAATACAAAGAAAAGGATAAAACTGTCATTAGAAGAGGAGAGAGAGGAAGTGGGAGGGGGGGGCGTGCGCTGTTGGGGGGTGGGAAAAGCACTGCTTTAGTTTATTTTTTTAAAATTTTTATTTAGTTTTATTTTTAATTAATTTTATTTAAAAATAACTCTCATATATTTTTATTTTTATTTAGTTTTATTTTTTAATTAATTTAATTTATTATTATTTTCATCAATATGATATTTTTTTGAATTTTATTTAATTTTTATTTAGTTTTATTTTTATTCAATTTTGTTTATTATTTTTTATCAATACTTTATTTTTAGAATTTTATATAAATTTTATTTAGTTTTATTTTTAATCAATTTTGTTTATTATATTTTTTTGATTTTATATAAATTTTATTTTTAATTAATTTTATTTATTATTTTTTTCATAATACTTGTATTTTTTTCAATGTATTATTTTTTAAATTTTGTTTTTTTATTGATTTTATTTTTTTGTTAATCAGTTTTTTTTCAATTTTTTTTATCAGTTTTATTTTTTTGAATAAATTTTTTATATGTTTATAATCTTTTATTTATTTTTAATTATAAAGTTTAGGAGTTATTATTTATAAAATTATATAATGTTAAAAATTATATAAAATAAAAAATAAAAAAATTTGATAAAAAAATAATAAACAAAATTGATTAAAGAAATAAAATAAATAAAATTTAAAAAATAATAAACAAAATTAATTTAAAAATAAAACTAAATAAAAATTAAATAAAATTAAAAATATATATATAAGTATTAATGAAAAAATAATAAACAGTTTTAATTTAAAAATAAAACTAAATAAAAATTAATTAAAATTAAATATATATATATATATATATATATATATATAAGTAAAATAAAATAAAAAACAAAGAAAAAATGGTATAAAAGTCATTTGAATAGGAAAGAGAGATATAAGTAAAATAAAATAAAAAACAAAGAAAAAAGGGTATAAAAGTCATTTGAATAGGAGAGAGAGAGGAGGGGAGCGGGGTTGCGGTATCAAAGGGGGTGGAAAAAGTAATTTGCTTGCTAAAAACAAAGGAAGAAAAAACAGATAAGACTTATTAGCCCCTAGAACCAAAGTGAATTTTGAGATATTACTAGTCATTTGTAATATTGTTTTTAGGTTGATTTTGATATTATTGGACGAGAGCTGCTTTTCCCCCATCTGTCTGCATTTCTATTCTCTTCTTTTATTTTTTTATTTTTTATTTTTATTTTAAAATTTCATTTAGTTTTATTTTTTAATTAATTTTATTTAAAAATAGCTCTCATATATTTTTAATTTTATTTAGTTTTATTTTTTTTTTAATTAATTTAATTTATTATTTTTTTCATCAATACGATATTTTTTCAATTTTATTTAGTTTTATTTTTTTCTCAATTTTATTTATTATTTTTTATCCCCGTTAAATACTACGAGGATCAAAAGCATTTACAATGTCATTTTCACAAATAAATCTGTTAAACGGGGTGGTTTAAATTTTTCTGTAAAAGGTGGAATCCGCCACCTTAGCGGCCCATACGATCGGTCCCACGACCATTTGTGAGGTGGTAAATCGAGAAACTGCAAAAAGGTAGAATCTGCCACCTTAGTGGCCCCATACGATCGGTCTCATGACTATTAATTATGAAGAGGTAAATCGAGAAACTGCAGTTGGTCATGACGCAAGGGATATTGCCTGGCTTCGCCAGGATTCAAACCCTTGCCCTCTTCTGCAAGTCTGCTGCGTCGTAACCAACTCAGCTAGCGGTCTAAATTCTATTCAGTATGTCTTGGACCAATTAATCAAGAAAGAATACCTCCATAATTACCGTACAAATTCAGACACCAACGAAATCACAAATATTTTTTGGGTTCATTCAAAAAATCTAGAGCTGTCTGTCAACTTTTCGTCTGTGTTCATCCGATAAAGTATTGATAAAAAATAATAAACAAAATTGATTAAAGAAATAAAACTAAATAAAAATTAAATAAAATTTAAAAAAATAATAAACAAAATTAATTTAAAAATAAAACTAAATAAAAATTAAATAAAATTAAAAATATATAAAAGTATTAATGAAAAAATAATAAACAAAATTAATTTTAAAAATAAAAGTAAATAAAAATTAATTAAAAATATATATATATATATATATAAGTAAAATAAAAGAAAAAAGGGTAAAAATGTCATTTGAATGGGAGAGAGAGAGAGAGGAGGGGAAGGGGGGTGCGGTGTCAGGGTGGGAAAAGCAATTTACTTATTCGACTCGTGGTCTAAAGAGGCATATCTGTTCTATACCTCCGAATCCATCAGCAGCAGCAACATGGATTTCTTCTCTCTCTTCTTTCTCTTCCCCTCGCTTCTCTCCTCCTCTTCCTCCTACTGCGATCCAGGAAACAACTGATCTCCCGACGTACCAACCTTCCCCCCTCACCTCCACGGCTTCCTCTCATCGGCAACCTCCACCAGCTCGGCCCCCTCCTCCACCAGTCCCTCGCCGCCCTCTCCAGCCGCCACGGCCCCCTCATGCTCCTGCACCTCGGCCGCGTCCCCACCCTCGTCGTCTCCTCCCCCGATGCCGCCTGCGACGTCCTCCGCCACCAGGACCTCGTCTGCGCCGGACGTCCTGCCATCACACCGGCCAAGATCCTCCTCGACGGCGACATGGCCTTCGCCCCCTACGGCGATTACTGGCGGCAGCTCCGCAAGATCTGTACCGTCCACTTGCTGAGCTCCAAGCGGGTGCAGTCCTACCGCGATAGCTACCAGCGGAAACAATGTTGAGGTTTCGAGTTTGAATCCTCATAGCAACATATATTTATTGATTGAGATCGATGTTGTGCAATTTAAGTCTTAGCAACATGTATTTATTGGTTGAGGAGCTGTGTCGGCATTATGCTCTTATCAATATAGTAGTACCGTGCTTCCAAAAAATCCCTTAGGGGGTTTTCTGACATGGAACCGTTTCGACGGTGTAGCCGATCACTATAAAAAATTTATCCATTATAGTTTTTGTCCCTGGGGCAATAGTGCCGCGGTAGGGCATCCAAGTTGTTACCCAGGCATCTGCGGTTCGATCCCCAACTAGAGAGCGCAATCAAAGGATGTTGAGTGCATGTCTGGGCTGGCCGCTGCGTGCACTTCCCTATTTACCTTGGTGGCCGATGGAAAATTTCTGTGGGACCGGATCAGTCACCCCAGAGATAGTCAATGGGACTAATTGGGATTTATCATTTTTTACATGAAACAATGTTGTTGGAGGATTGCCTTAGCTGTCTTTCTCTTGGTTTTTTCCAAGGTTGATTTGAGTTTTATCTCAAATATGGTGCATAGCCTTGTCTTTTCCTTTGTCCATTTTGATGTTCATTTGAGTTTCATCTCAAATTAGGTTGATGTTTTGAGGGATAGTATATATATCGAGGCCTTTCTTACTCCGTAAATTCTATCTATGCTTTGATCACTTTGATAAAATAGATCATTTGTGTAAGACTAGAACATTTACAAATCTATTACCCCGGTGAGGGCAATGGTCATTAGTATCATAAAAAAAAATAATCTAGATATTCAATTCTTATGATTCAAAGTAATCGTTTTGATTTCACAAAATTTTTTTACAGACCGCCAAAATAAATCCAACTCAATTCTCTAAGTTCTATACCTCTCACAACAATAGATCATAGACATGGCTCATGATCCTTGCGTGGTTCCTCCCTAATCATCATTTCTAGAAAGAATTGAGTATCATAAAAAAAAGATAATTAATTTAGATATTCAATATGCAACTAAAAAGTAATTGATTTGATTTCAAAGAAAATTTTCACGTACCGCCAACATAAATCCAACTCAATTCTCTAAATTCTAGTACCACAATAGGTCATAGACGTGGCTCATGATCCTTGCATGGTCCCTCCTTAATCATCATTTCTAGTGTGAATGGTCACCAGTCCCCGGGGCAATGGTACAACGGTAGGACATTCGGATTGTGACATAAGGATCCGCGGTTCGATCTCCAGTTACGGCGTATTTACAAGAATTTTCTTCCAAATGGGGAACGCAATGGCGTATTTACAAGAATTTTCTTCCAAATGGGGAACGCAATCATAGGATGCTGGACATCTGGATTGGCCACCGTATGCGCTTTCCGATTTACCCTAGTGGTTAGTGGGAAACTTTCGTGGGACCGAACCGACCACCCCTAAGGATGATTGAGATTGGCCAGTTACTAAAAATTCACAATTGTTCTATTTTCTCATGCTAGCAATGTACAGCGGTCAAATAGGACCATTTTCTTCTCGAGACCTTTTACTTTTTTTCATGATGTGGGAGTTAGAATTAATTCCTGTTTATTTACTTTTATCCATGTGGGGAGGAAAGAACCGTCTCTCCGATTTACCCTAGTGGTTAGTGGGAAACTTTCGTGGGACTGAACCGACCACCCCTAAGGATGATTGAGATCCATAAAATTGATTGGGATTTATCATTTTTTTGATATGAATGGTCACCAACAATTGAACAGTTTGCATTTGCAGCAACGGCTAGAATTAATTGCCATCGAGATAGAATTAATGGCTGAAATGGTCAAATGATTCTTGATTTCTTATAGATCACGACCACTATCTTCACACGTATCTCTCAGCCTTTATATTAAATAAATCTCTCTCTCATTTTCGCACTTTCTACTATTCACTATATCTTTAATAACTTAAGCATCAAAAAGAAGCTTGCTGGTAACAACTTTCAATGTCCTTTGACGTTTCCTCTAATATACATAGGCCAAGCCGCACCATATAGGTAAGACCTGCCATGCAAGTCAGACTACATCTCTACTTCAACAGACTTACGGTTCATTACTTCCCACCTCAGCCTCCATCTCACAGGCAGATTTCTATTGCCAAAGAGCATAAAATATTTTTAAAACTTTTATTGTATTTGTTAGATAAAAACTATAACAACTTGAAGTCTACTAGCTTTAAGAGTCGAGCTCGTACCTCACTTGGGGACTCGGATAGAAGAGATCTGACCAACAGGAGGTCAACCAAGCTGAGTCAGGAGGGCTTATTTCACCCAACCTACTTATGGTTTGTGGAAGTTGGACTCAGATTAGGTTGCAGGTTAGCAGTTTCAGACGATATAAATAAGTGGAGATGATTAAAGGTTACTAGGAAGGTTTTGAAAAAGTGTGGGACAAAAAAGGAAACTGATGTAGAAGAACAAACTAACATATTTTAAACATAACAGGATTTTTTTCCCCCTTTTTCCTTTTTCCTTTTTCATGCTGATCACTAATCACTATACAGTGACAAACTAAATTATGCAAGTTTCAAGCCTGGACAATACATTGTAAAGAAAAAGATAAGTTAAATCTCCCCGGCATGACATTAAATAATACAACAATGATCAAATTAAATAATACAACAATGATCAAATAAAGTTGAAATGTTTTGAAATGAATATATAAAAGTTTACGTCTTAGTAATTTAATTTAGATAAAGTATTTGTTTGTTTTAGCTGTGGAGGTGAAGAGGCTGCCGTAGCATTTCTTGTTGAGCAGATCCACTAACGGGAGGTTTCGACATTTGCATATA
>NC_133864.1:9475223-9551752 GCF_044706935.1 Curcuma longa | reverse complement strand
AATCTAATTGAAACCGAGTTAATTAATTCAATAAATTTTAATTTAAATACTTATAAATTTAAAAGATAATTTATTTTAAATTTTAAAAAATAAAATTAATGAATTATATTTATTAATTTAATGAATTATTTTAATAAAATATTTTATTTAAATATATAAAAATTTATTTTAAATTTTAAAAAATAAAATTAATGAATTATATTTATTAATTTAATGAATTATTTTATTAAAATAATTATTTTATTAAAATATATATAAATTTATTTTAAATTTTTAAAATAAAAATAATGAATTATATTTATTAATTTAAGGAATTATTTTAGTAAAATAATTATTTTAAAGAATTATTTTATTAAAATATATATAAATTTATTTTAAATTTAAAAAAATTATAAATAAATTATAAATATTTTTTATATATTATCAATTTATTATCATCATTAATATTATTATTAATATTATTAATTTATTTTTTATTCTAAAATAAATTTAATTAAGGGTAATATAATAAATGTTAAATTGATTATGTTTTATTCCCTCCAAATAAATAAATTGAACCAAACAACATTAGGTTATGTTTTATACCCTATAACTTTAGTTATTTGATTACTTGGTGATCACATAACCAAGGTGATGTATGATAATTTGAACCAAATACATCCTTAATGTGGTCCGACCCTTTCCTGGGACTCTGCATTGGTGGAAGCTTCATGCACCGAACTATTTTTTTTCTTTAAAAGTTTAATTGGTATGTGAACCCTAGTTCATATTCTAATTGTGATTTTGGCTAAATAGTACCAAATAAAAGTACTGCAATTAGTACACATGCAAATTCTTTGAAAGGGAAGCAGTTTGATTAAAAAAAACCTTGAGGTCTTTGATTCTGTAATACTCTTTTGTGATTAGTACGGGGAATGTGGTCTTGTCCGGAGTTTAATTGTACCATATTAATAGATAGAGAATAGTTGGCTTCCAAATTTTTTTCAATGCAAGACTCTAGGTTTTGGAACCTGATCCTCTAATTTTACTGCTTCTTGACGATATGAATCTGGATTTGCATGACGCTGATCCTGAGTTTGGTCATTACCATAAGACTGACACAAAAGACTTTCATTGCACCTAGTGAGGTAGGCCAGGCACCTTCACCTCACATTGCTAAACCCTTGGGTCCCTGATATGGAGTGAGGCCGCTCTTCACCGGACTAACCGCCGGATGAGCCATGATCTAGATCTAACCATGTGCTTTGAATCTTAAAAAAAAAACAAAGGAAATAGGGGAGGCTTGGACCATGAGGGACATGGCAGCCAGACCATGAGGGACATGGCAGCCGGACCATGTGGACATGGCAGCCGGACCATGAGAAATGGCAGCCGGACCATGAGGGGCATGACAGCCGGACCATGAGGGACATGGCAGCCGGACCATGAGGACATGGGCAGCTGGACCATGAGAAATGGCAGCCGGACCATGAGAAATGGTAGGCAAGTTTCCAGTGGTCCTTTGTTTGAGGGGGGATTGTTGGGTTGCAAGGGTGCAAACATAGTCCCACATCTAAAGCACATGGAAAAGATCATGGGGTTAAAAGGATGGAAAGTATCTTCATTGGAATGAGGCCTTTTGGGAGAGCCCAAGAGCAAAGCCATGAGGGCTTAGGCCCAAAGTGGACAATATCATGCCATTGTGGAGATACAGACATCCTTTTGGATCCAACAATACCCCCCTCTAGCCGGTCCAATCCGATCCAACACCTCATTTGAATGAACTAGTCTGTTTTGTGTTGATTAAGCCTCCTACATAATAATGGTAGCAAATCTTAGGTAAACCTTTGGTGGTGATGTAGCATGAATGTGCTGGTGGGCTTGCTTGGATTTTGGAACGAGGAGAATGAGATCAGATCTTGCTCTAGGAGAATGATATTTTGCATGGAATAAATATCACAATCACTATTTTTATCCTTTACTTTTGAAGTATTGTTCACTAGTTCAGAAAATTATTGAGACCACTATTGAACTAGTATCAGATACTTTAGCTTAAGTTATATCACTTTGTTTCCATCATTAAAATGATTTTCTTTGATTGAACTGGTATCCTTTTCTTTGACCATTAAAATAATGGGGTTATTCATCTGTTGTATAATGAATCTTTTATTTCATGCTCAACCTTATGTAATAATGGATTTTGTTTTGAGCTTACTGGTTCAATCTTGATACATGCGATATGTGGCTCATTTAAGAACAGGCTGTCAAGAGGGATAATAAACAACGGTTCAGCCTTTTGGAGGAAGATGGGGAGCTCTTAATTCGTGCGAACCAAGGACACTCTATTGGGGTAATTTATCTATTTTTTGTCATTCTCTTTAGTGTACATGTGATCTATAAGTCAGCTTGAAATTTAGAAACTTTGTACAATAAATAATTAACTTTATCTCTGAGGTGAATAATATATATTTTATGTTAATTTTTGAGGGAACGATGTGAAAAACTTATATATTTAAACCTCCAATATGAGGTATGAGAAGAATTTTGAAAGGAGAACCATGCCATAATAACAATTGCATCCACCTTCTCCTTTATTGATAACTACCCAACAAATATATAGCTTAAATTAAATAAATATATTTGTTAATTATGTAGGATCGTGTTGTGCGCTAGAAGAAGGGGTAGGGTGGTGAATAGTGCTCTTAAAATTTAAAATCAATTTAAAAAGCTTTAATATTGTTTGAAAGATTGTCTTGAAATCAAGTTTGCAATAGAATATAAAGTTGATTTTTCAATCTTAAGTTTAATTTTGAAATTAAATGTGTTTTTCAAAATTTTGTGTTATTGAACTAAGTGCAATAGGAAGATAAAAAGAATACAATGATTTAGGCAAATCACGCTTTGTTAAATCACCACTATACTTCCTCCTTTCTAAATACCTTTCAGGAACATTTAAAATAAAACACAGAAAATCAAGAAAACAACGTAAGAGAGAAGTAATAATAATATGACAATAGACAAGTAGCATTGCTCGTAGAGAGCTTCTAGATAGAAGGATTGAGGACTTTTTATATGATTTCATGATGAATTTTGATTATTTGTTAATGTCTTGGATGAGCAACAAAAGCCTCTATTTATAGTCGCAGTTTAATATTGATCTAGTCGATCCACTTGTCCATTTTGGTCAACCAATTCAAGAGATTGTTGTTATCCGCAGTGTCAATTATCTTGATTTTGATTAACTAACTTTGTTATTCTGGTTGACTAGCCTATCTGGTCGACCACTTTTTGCATATTGGTTGGCTAAATTGGTTACCACGTATCCTGCTTCATCTAGGTCAGCTGCTAATTGTCTTCTGGTTGACCACTTTGCACATGCTAGTTAACTAAACTGGATCGATTTTGTTGTTCAAATTTTATCTTCTTGCTTCGTTGGCTATTGATTGAGCAAATGATCGACTAACTTAAGTAAGTTTCGAATTTTGATTTTTCTCACTAACCTTGTCTCTGGGCATGCCAATTGCTGACCGAGCGAGTGGTCAACTAAGTTTACACACATGGTCGACCAAATATGACTTTATTAGTTGATTGATCTTCTAATGACTTTGTCATGTGGTATACCACTTGTTTCCATATGGTCGACCAACTTTGAATAAATCAGAATATCTTGTTTTATGTCGAAAACTATCGTTGGTCGGCTCATTTTAGTTGATCACCTTAGTGAATTTGGTTGACTAGTTTAAGATAAAATTGAGTTTTTTGAATGTTGACTTTGTTTATTGACCACTGCTAATGTGGTTAACTAAGTCCTGAAATCTGATCGACTAAGTTTTTATTTTTTGAATATAGAATATTTGAGATAAAATAATTAGATAAAAATGATAGAAAAATAGAAATCATTTGGATCAACTATGATTATGGCTTAAGAAGCCAAATTTAGTTGACTATTTACTGCTCAGTTGACTTCAATCAATTGCCTGTTTGACTTTAACTTCGGAACTTTGGTTTCTTAGTCAAGTGCCTTGGTTGTAAGAGGCTACTCTCGTTTCAAAATAAAAATTGCTCTCTCACAGTCTTCTTTGTCAAAATGGTCCTTTTTTGGTATCTGATTGTCCTCAACCTAGTGGGATTTCTTACTTGTTGGTATATTGTCGTCCTTGAACTACCGAAACTTCTTGCCCTTAAGTATTTTCTAGAACCTCCGGGACTTCTTCCGCTTGTTAAATGTTTGGTTCGTCTGACCTATTTGAACTTTTTTTTTACTTGTCAAATGCCCACTCCTTTGACTTCTCCTCCTCTTGTATTGCTCCTGTAATGTACATGTCAAGTTTTCTTGTACTCTTGGCATACTGGTTAGATTATACAATAACTAACTTTAAATTCCTTGCCATACATCAAAACCCTAATTCAATTACTTGTTGTTTACTTGTGCCAACAAATTATAAATTCTTTTATTATAAATAAAAAAAAATATTAATTATAACACATCAACTCAACTAATACTACAATTTAATTCTTACTATTATGGAAATTTTGAACTTACAAAGCGATCTAAAATTTATATTTAGTTTTTTTTAATCTATAATTTAAATAATTCTAAAATATCTAGTTCTAAATTAATTATATAAAAAAATTAAATGGTAGATATAAAAATCAGTATCAGTATTAACAAAAATATCTTTTACCAGATTTTTTTTACATTGACTAAACTTATAAAAACATAAAAATTATATAGTCCTAGAGAGATTGTAGATTAATTGCAATCTAAATTGGTTAACAAGTTTAATAGAAAAGTAAAAAATTTTAGGCATTATTATCTAAATTTACTTTATAAAATATAAAATGACAATGAAATCTACAACTTTTTAATTCTAACATTTTCTAAGTTAAATTTTAAATTAATTTAAAATAAATGTTATTTTAAAAAATGTATTATAATTTTAAATTTATGCAAATATCACACGGGTGAAAAACTAGTTCTTACAATAAACTTATATATGACTATTATATAAAGGATTGAATGTTATGCTAAACCACCATAGACTTTTACAAACTTTTTTTCTTTGTCTAGACATGGCCATTACAAATCTAAATTGAAAATTTTGTTTAATTTCCTTTTGGGATGTTGCAATGTCTTTGCAAATGTAATTTCCTTATGATGAATAAATAAAGTGAGGGAGAATTTACGTGTGCTAAATAATGTCTTCAAATAGTGTTTGCAAGTAAATGTATGTGTTTTAATATAACTTGTAATTATATTATTTGGGCACTTGCAATTATTGTGACTTAAAAATTCTAGTTTAAACCTAGTTAAAAGCTTTGTATGCAAGTCTTATAAATTTTCAAATAGAGAAACACAATTTTAGCAATGAATAAAAAAATATTTTTCTACATTGTTATTACTTTTTTAGGTGAGTAGTTTATAATAGAATCATTAGACATTTATTACAATAAGTTTTAAAGGAGAAAGGAATATCAAAAGTAATATCAAGTAATTATACCAATGTGATATGAGATATGTAAATTTATTACTAGTGTTTGAGCTGCTAAGATTATGGTAGATGATTTTCCACAGGTCATGTCTAAGTCCCTACTTCTTTCTACTTGTACTAGATATAATAACAAATAAACCTTTTTGGCATATGTTATTGCAGATGATAATTGAATTAGATTCAAGGTGAATTGTGAAGAAAAAGTTTAGAAATTAAAGGCTGTAAGTAGAGCAAAAAAATGAATATGTAAAATTAAGTTTTAGTAATAAGAAAAGAATCAGTTGAAAATGAAGATGGTAAACATGAAATCCTAGTAAACATGAAATCCTCGTAAGAGATTCAAATATCTTAGACCCATTGTTCAATAAGAAGCAATGTTGATGAAGATATCTTTAATAGGATAAATAGAATGTGTCATTGAAATGGAGAAGAGCATCTAGAGTTCATGTGTGATCATTGGATACTACTCATACTAAAATTTGAATATTTTACAATTGTGGTATAATTCCCTGTACTTTATAGATCAGAGTATTGACCTATTGCTAAGTAATACGTATAAAAACTTAATGTAGTAGAGATGAGAATACTAAGATGGACACGGAAAGCTATTAGAAAGGATAAAATGGAAATTATGAAAATAATTAAAATTCTGATAGATTAGAATATGAGAGAAAATAGGCTGAGATGGTATTGCAGTTTTTAAAGATGACCAGTAAATTTGATAGAAAGCTAACTCTATTAGGCTGGAAGGTATTAGGGGTAAAGAGAGATGCGAGGGATAAAGATAGATTATAAATAGTATTAATTGATGAAAAAAATAATATAGCTTTACAAAGAGCTTAGTAGATGGATATGATTCTTGTTGATTTCAAATAGATGATAAAGATTTTTTAAGTTAATAGTTTGACTTTACATGACGTTCACTAGTACTTTATTGACTATTTTAAATGAAAGATTTCTCAAGCTTATGTGGAAATCAAATCAGATAAGGTGTTCGATTGATTTTTCTAAAATTTTGGAGTATGATTTTATGAGATGTAACTTTACTTGAGGTCTAACTCACATTCATGAAAAATGGTAATTAAATGTTAATTTTCTTCCACGCAGTGTCTATCTGGTTAAAAATTACCCCTTGGCTCTGATTCTTATTGCATATTCATTAGGGATCTGATATTTATGCCCTAATAATGTGAGATTATCATTTTTCTGAGGTATGTCTGGTGGCACACCATGTGATGTGTAGGTTGCTAAGAAATGCCATTAGTCACATCAAATTAGCCCAAAAAAGAACTTGTATTTGCTCTACATCAGGATCATTTTCTTAATTAATTAGTAACTTTAGTACTTAAGGGAGCTTGCAAATGAGGTATGCTATATAAAATGATGTATACATATTTAAATACTTGCTTGGATTTCCATTGGATAAAATCAAGTAAAATAAGGATACAAGAAGTCAAATTAAGTTTTATCACCCAAAGATATATTAAGGTTTTTTTGAAGATCCTCTCTTGGTAAGAATTTTCATGTTAGTCAAAAAAGTTCAAGTGTAAGCCCATGAGAATAGAATGCTTTTCATGAATGATGCAACCCACATTATTGTTGAAATGACAAAGAAAGTATATTTTGTTATTATCTCTGAAAGCTTGGCAACATGTGCATGCAAGGGCGGAGTTAGGATCTTGGCTTAGTGTAGGCAACAATATAATATAATTAATAAAATAAAAATATATAAAATCTTATAATCATAAAGCACCACAATTTAATTACCTTACAATTGTTCTTTTCGAGTCTTCATATTTTGAAACCTTTGTACAATAGTTTCATCATCAACTATTAGAAATATATCTTTCTCTACATAAACAATAAGACTATCATTCATCCAATTGTCACTTATTCTATTGCGCAACGTGTCTTTCACAGTTCTCATGGCAGAAAATACTTTCTACAATTGCAGTTGTAATCAATAGAATTAATGTCAATATCAAAAAGCTTATAGTCCAACGGACACTTCTTACTTTTTTTTTTGACATAACTAACTTCGTTGAAAAATCACTAAGGCTTTTTAATCCTTGAAATGTTTTGTTAGAATGCATATCACATATGAGTTTCAAGTTGATCATCCAGTATGAGGAGATCAAATCTTGACAAATTTTATGGATAAAACTCAACTAGTTGCATTATTTTTTTCTTGAAAAAAGCCAAAAATGAATTTTGTAGACCCCAACAAACTACACAAAGGAGTAACTCCGTACCTGCCTTTGAGAAATGATCATCTAATTCTTGAAGTTGTATATCAATAATATGATAGAATAAATCTAACACGATAGTGATGCAAATTTGTCACTTATGGTGGATTACGATGGGGACGATCATGTGGTGCCTAACGTGTGAACATATCATCTATTTTGAGAACATCAATATAATGTTGCTGACAAAAACAGTGAACCTTTTTAAAAAATAAATCTCAATCATCATCTCTCATACTTTGGAGTCGGTATTTGCATACTTGTACCAAATACATTGCATTCACAATATCTTGATCTTTCTTTTCCCTAAGATATGTTTCATCAAGTGTAGATTGAATGCAAAATCAAATGAAAGTATTGACTCTAATAAATTAAATGCCTTAATTTTTTTGATCAGGAGAATTGGAATCATTTTCTAAAATCATTTCAAGCATATCACTCTCAGCAGAGAACATAGAAATCAAGCTGATCAATGAATTGTAATGTGACCCCAACGACCAGCGTGTATCCCCTGCATGTTGAAGGGTAGTTTCTTGATTAAGTCCCTGACCCCTCGAAAACTCACCCCTCTCCAATGCCTCAATAATAAAATCTGAATGTTTCTTCTAAAAAAGATTAGAACATTCACAGGATGATCCAACAACATTTACCACATCACTAATAACATGAAAGAAATTAGAAATCGGAAGATTTTTCTTAACCACAGCTATAAGGGCTAGTTGAAGCCGATGGACAAAACAATGTATGTAAAATGCATATGAGTTCTCTTTAATTAGTGCGTTTGGCTGAAGGCAACACAATGTATGTAAAATTCACAATGCCTTAACAATTTGTCTGTTGCTGCTGTGGCAACGGAGATGGTCTTGCTAGATTTGTGATATGAGGTGATGATGGTGGTGGAGGTAAGGTGTTAAAAGTATATGGTAGGCCAATCATTACACCACTAGAAGGCTGAAGGTATTGTGTTGAAACTGGGTACATGTTGAATTGTGTCTGGGATGCTGAAGGTGTGGGTACATGTTGAAACCGGCCCAGTGTGGGCAAAGAAGAATTAATAATTATTTTATTTTAATTTTTCTGGGCCCAGTGTGGGGCTGCTCGCACTGGGCCCATGTAAGCTCTGCCCCCATGTACATGAACAATTTGTCCTAAGGCAAGGGCTTCAAGAGTGACAGCTTAGAGCTAGAGTTAGTTTGGTACATTCTAGCTTCTTTTTATATTTATTATTATTATTTTTGTAAAGTGGAAAAACTCTTGCACACCAACACCAATAATGTGTGTATCCCAACTACTTGAAGTTTGCTAAAAAATATCCTTCTTTATATCCATCAGAAATCATATTTCTGTGTGACTATTCCTCAGTGCAATGCATGAAAGGATTATGATAGGCATGAGGTCTCAAGCCTGATGTTTAAGAACCACAACAAGCCCACTGATTAAAAACGTACTTCTTTATCTTCTTCTCTACTTCCATCAATTCTAAAAGACAAGAAAATCTCACTCCATCATCATAGACAACTGAACTCTTTCGCAATTACATTTTTTGCTAGAAAGCCTACTAGTGACTCTAAGAAACATAATCTGGACAAATATGAACTTGAAGGATCTAGTATGAGAGGCCTACTAGTTTTGGTTTTGGGTGGGCAAGCTGAATAAGTGCATCCATGCTTTTCTACTTAACAAAAGCTAGTTTTAAGTTTTTCCCCAGTCTGGATGCTATATCAGTTAACACTGTCTATCACATGCTTTGGGTTCTTGCCTTTTACTTGTTTGTTTTTGTTTAATTCTTTTGGTAGACTATCAGCTCAGAAAGTCTACTGAAGCCAATCGTATCAGCCGATCAAGTTCCAGGTAAAGACAATAAACATAATGACCATTGGCTTTTATTGTAAAGATCCTGAAATTATGAACCAACTGCTAATTAATTTACTATACAGTTTGTGTTCATGGAACTTACAGAAGAAACTTGGATTCGATTTTACAATCTGGTCTTAAGCGAATGACACGGCTACATGTACACTTTTCAAGTGGTTTGCCTTCAGCCAGAGAAGTAATTAGTGGTATGCTCAAATGAAAATTTTCTTGCTCTAGTGTTGCAGTAATTTTGTTTCTTACTGAAATATTTGGGCATGGGGTATTCTATTGTTTGGACTTGCCATTCATTTCAATGGAAGTGTTGTGGTCCTGTACAATTCAGAAGTACCACGAGAACCATTTCTTGTCAACCTTCTAATCATGAGACACCAAAACATTGAAGATTTCAGACAACTTTTGAGCTTGTTGTGATATATCCCTTTATTTTTATATTGGTGAGATTCTATGTATACATTCAAAATCTTTGAATCCAGCAAGTTTGTTTTAGGCTATCATGGTCTTTCCTGTCACTTCCATAGTAATTGGTGTGACGTGTGATATTATAGTTGGGGTTTTGTTCATTGTTTTTCTTTACAGCTTGCATTGTTATCAACACTATTACTATTATTGCCTTTGTCATCTCAGGAATGCGACGGGATGTCAACATCTTGATCCATTTGGATGTTAAAAAGGCATTACAAGGTAATCCTTCATGTCGCCTGAGGCTTATTCTGGGTCCTTGCCTTCAATCAATGTTTTGACAACATTTGTTATGACTGATTCACAGAAGGAATGAAACTCTACATTTCTGATAACAAAGTGATCTTGACTGAAGGCTTTGATGGTCATGTACCTGCCAAATACTTTGAAAAGATAGAAACGTGGCCTGGGAGAGAAATAATTCCATTTCAACCATAGCTTTAGGTAAACATTATCTGTCTTATCTTTTTTTTTTTGTGATTAAATGGAATATAAATGGTATGCATATCAACTGAGAGAGAATTTAATGAATTGTTAACTATATATTTCTGTTTCAGCTTTGTGTTCGTTGAACTATTTTAAGTTGTTATTCAAGTGGTACCTACCCAGAGAATACTTGCTTGATAGCTGATCCATCCTATAGATGATGCCTAATTAGTTTTATCTAATAGGCAAAGACTATTCGGACTGGAAAAGGCATATGAGAATTTCTTTCAAAATAAAATAATTCTGAACTAAGTGCTTATGAACAAGTGAGAACTGAACGATTATGTAATTTGGAATCACAGAAAAGAAAAAAGAAAGAATAAAGAAATAGGAAGCCATCTAATTGATACTTGCTGCCTCAATTTAGGACAGTGAAGTGCCTTTATTGTTCACCAAAAATGATAGATGTGTAATCATTACAACAAAATTTTGATAGTCTGTTATTTAAAGGGCTGGTAATACTGAAAATGGCCATCGTTTAAAATCTTTTCAGAAACCTGTGACATTTTATCACTAATGAGTCTGGTGCATCTTTGATCACAGGTTAGTCTGTTGCTTTGTGACTAATGGTTGTGGATGATATTGAATTGCCAAAACGAACATATAATTTTGACCTTTTGTGGAGTTTTGACAAATTCCTCAAACGAAATGCCTTTTCAGATAAATTCATACCTTAGAGTTTGTCTTTTTTCTCTATAGGTTGATCTGCAACCATTATCGATTGACAACAATCATCAGCGGGATCCAATTCTTCAGTTGCCGACTCAACTGCTGACTCCAATTCTCTCAATCATGCTTGTCATGTGATCACCAGTATAACATCTAACACTTGAGATTGCTGATTTATGGAATCCAACAATTATTCCAATGTAATTAAATTGATGGGGAATGAAATAGGAAATAAATTCCTTACTTTGGTTCATAAATTAAATCATTTTCTTTCCTATGTTTGGTTTTTAGAATGTTATAAGTAATAGATAAAGAATAAATCTCCATAATGATGAAATATACCTTTATGTAACATGTAATGGTTTGCCAATCCCTTCGATCAACTCAATCTTCATTGCCTATTTAACTGGCCTAACCTGATTAGTCCAACCTATTTGGCTCATCCTTCTCTCTTGGTCTATCCATTCAAATTGTTCTGTTTGATCTGCCTTGCTACTTGTCTGGTTTGCTGGCCCATTTAACTCCTTCAGTTTGCTCAAGCTACCCCATTCGCTCGGTCCTGCCCCTCCTAGTCTCCCTTGACTAGTGTTTCTATGCATCTTTTAGAGATTTGAATGGACTAGGAATAGGATCCTTTGGAGAACGGAATAGTCTGGTTTGTTGGTTTGACCAATTCACTCGGCTCGTCCACTCTGCCTTTTCTTTTTGTTCATGATGCTGTTTATCAAGGTTGATTAAATCTAGGAGCAATGAACATGTTTGTTCAAATCCTGGTATTAAAGTTTCTCAAGTAAATGTAAATGAAATCAAAGATTTTGAATGGCTGAACTTTCTGTAATATGAAGAATTAGTAGTCAAGTTTGATATTTGCTCTATGGGAATTGCTGTCATGGCCTCTCATTTGGATAAGCTGAATGGCATTAATCACTGAAGGTGACGAGCTTACTTGAACACATTTTAATTAGGGATACCTAAAATTTAACTTAATCTGTAAATGTCATTATGTCTTCAGGTTCTTCTTCAATTGCGATTCCATGTATGTCAGTTTTAGGAAGTGGTTTGAAGACCCTAAATCAAAAGGGTTGATTTTCTGACTTTACTAAGTAATGAAACCATTAAAAATGATTGCTGTAGTAGTATCATAGCCACTGTTATATTTGCTGCCTTATGTCGTTGTTTCAAGGCTCGCAGAAGTTACTAGGATTTGGGGGTTATTCACACCTAGTACAATATGAGGATTTGAACATAACATTTTAAAATTCTTGAATTCTGTATTTATGTTGGATTGCATGCATGCATGCATGCTGGACGAGTTTTCAGTTTTTAAACACTCTATTAGGGTTCGTTTTCATTACTTATCGTTTTTGTTAGTATTTGTCCATCAAACTTTAGTCAGCATTCGTACCTTGCTTAAATTTGTCAATGGTGCATCAGAGCTAGCTGCCTTCTAGAGCAATTTGTTCTTTTAAAATAAGAAAATTATCAACAATTAGTCACACTCTTCTGCAAGAAAAGGTGGATCCGCCACCTTAGCGGTTCCACACGGTCGGCCCCACGACCATCTGTGAGGAGGTAAATCGAGAAAGTGCAGTTTGTTACGACGCAGGAGGATATTGCCTGGCTTCGTCAGGATTTGAACCCTTGTCCTCTCTTCTGGAAGTCTGCTGCGTCGTAACCAACTCACCTATGTACCGGGGTAAAAAAAACTTGTTTTAATTAGTCACACTCAATGGTTACGTTTGAATCTCAAATAGAACTTGTTTTAATTTTCATTGAAAAAGAGCAAATTGCTATGACCAACGGTCAATTCATGAGAAGTTTTAGTCGTTCTTTCTTTGTGAGCTTCGAGGAGGGCGACCGGAAGGAATCTGGCAGAGAGAGGAATGGTATTGTTTTAGTGTAGCATGGGGTCATTGAAATCACTAATCAGATCATTGTGAGTCATCCTACAAGTGAGAGTGTGAGCTGCTTGCTCGCAGGGCTACCGTGCAACAGTAGTGGTTCTTCTGTAGATTCCAAACATCTTGGGTTCAAGATTCAGCTGTGGCGCATTATAAAATGATTTTCTCTTTTTAGTGAGTGTGAGGTTGATCTCAAGACACTGGTGACATTGTTGGTTTCTCTGAACACCAGACGCATCTCCATTTTCAATGTCTTCAGATTTTTGGGGAAAGGGTGCGAGCTGCCCACTCTTCAATTTCTTCTATTCTTTTGCCTCAAGCTTTCGAGTTATGATTTAATTGCTCTTCCATGTGTGTGAGGTTGATGCCTTGACACTTGCTATATTGTTGGTTTCATGTCTCCAGGACATGGTAGAGTTGGCTATTACGAGATAAATATTGTTATAATGGACAAGGATCGAATTTTAACGTAGTCGAAAAAAAATCCTCTCTACAGTGATCAATTATAACTTTTTAATTTACTTCCGATGATCATGGAATTGATCTATAAGAATATAAGAAGGTCGTTGGAGTGGTACATTTTATTTTGTTACAATTAATGCCTCAAGCATCTCTAACTTGATTGTATCCATATTCTTGTTAAAAAAGAGTTGACTTTTCCATTTTGTTCCAAGCTTGTCAAGAACATAACAGTTGATGCGTTGAGAATTAGGGCATGTTTGGTAAGGGGTAATCAGGCTTGTAATGTAATCAGAATTACATTACAAGATGATTTACTTTGTTTGGTAACATTTTAGAGATATAATGTAATGTAATTGGATTACAAAAGAGGAATCAAGATATGTAATCTGGATTACGAAAGGAAATAGTATGTAATCCGATTACATTACAGATTCTATTTTTATCGTACCAAATATACCCTTCCACTTTATTAATAAAATTAATAATTTTAAAAAATCAATAATTTATTAATTATAATTAATGATTAATTATTAATAAACTTAATTAAAATAATTAATAAAAGTATTAATAAAATAATAATTATTAATTATTAAAATAAGTATTAATAATTATAATTAATAAAATAATTAAAATAATAAAATTATTAATAATAATTATTAATAATTTAAATAAAAATTATTTATTATTATTATTAATTAATAAAATATTTATTAATTATTTTAATAATTTTTATTTTATAATTTTAATTAATTATTATTTAAACTAATTAATTATTTAAAAAATAAAAATAATTAATTAATTATTAATAATTAATTTTAAAATTAATAGTTAATAATAAATTATTAATTATTAAAAATTATTAATTAATTTTAATTAGTAATTAATAAATATTTTAATAATTTTTATTTTTTATAATTAATAAAATTATTAAATAATTATTAATTTTATTAATAAAAATTATTAATTTTATTAATAATAAAAATTAATTATTATTAATTATTAATTATTAATAAAATAATTTATTTTAAAGATAATAAAAATAATCTTTATTATTGCATTTATTTTTATTTTATTTTAAAAATTAGGAGGGTATTATTGGTATTTTATAATAATAAAAATTAGATTCCTTACTGAAAATAATGTATACCAAACACTGTAATGTAATCATTCTTGTAATCAAAGATTACATGCATTCCTTCAACCAAACATAGTAATGTAATCAAGATTATATTACATTACATTACAAACTTGATTACATTACAAGCGTGATTACATTACGTCGTACCAAACGTAGCCTTAAGGTCATTTGTTCACTTCATGCCTCTACTAAACTTGCAATGATAATGGGATATACAATGATTAAATATTTTGTTATTTGATTTATAAAATGGAATTAGATATTGAATATATATTTTTTTTTGATAATTTAGATGTTTAAGTTTCACTTACTAATTTTAAAGATAATCGATTCATTTATCAAATAAATTTATAATATAACTTATATAAATATATTATTATTATTATTATTATTATGTTTGATTTGTAATAAAGTTATAACGATAGACAAGAAATTTGATTTCACAATTGGAAAAATATTTGTGTGAATATTTTTTATCTTTTTCTGCAAAAAAGGTAGATCTACCACCTTAGCTTCCCCACGACCATCTGTGAGGAGGTAAATCGAGAAAGTGCAGTTGGTTACGACGCAGGAGGGTATTGCCTGGCTTCGCCAGGATTCGAATCCTTGCCCTCTTCTGCAAGTCTGCTGCGTCGTAACCAACTCACCTATGCCCCGGGGGCGTGAATATTTTTATCTTGCCCATTATAACATTATTCTTTTAGTCCAGATTGACGATCAAATAATGCTTAGTCTGCATGATTTGCTTGGTCCGTGACACTTGATCTAACTGATGAAGTCGATTGTCATTCAAAAATAAATTGGATTAAGGGCATTAATAATTCTCAAACTAATACATTATCAAAACTTTTTCACGAAACATTTTCTTGTCTCTTTATAGAAAAATACAATATAAGACTCTTAAACTCCATATTACTATTGGTAATAACGGAACGGTAAACTTTCGGCCTATGCATAATACCAATATAGACTATTAGAAAAAGATAAGAATTTTTATCGGAACAGAAGTTCAGAAATCTAGAATTTTAGTAGTTTACAAGAAGAGAAGATCAATTTCAGTTTGTGTCCAGATCAAAATTGGATAACATCCAACAATGTTCCCAACAACACCAGGGATTTCTCATAAAGTTATGATTATTAATGTATTGTCTAACTACTGGTCGTAATTAAAAAATCAATTGGAAATAATTTCTCTTGCTATGTTGTATTTTATGGAACACAAGTAGGAATTTATGCCAACTAGGAGGAAGTCAAAATTATGATCATTTCTAGTATGAATGGTCACCAACAATTGAACACTTTGCATTTACAGCAATAGCTAGTGTTACGGTCGTAAGGATGCGGAGGCAGACCGGATCGAGAAGGACGCCCGAGCCGAGTCAACCATCCGGAAGCAGCCGATTAAGGCACTATAGCCCGAATCCGAATCCCGGGGTTACCATCCGAATGGGCCCCATCCAAGTCCGATCGGCCGGTTTGTCAGCAGAAGATATGGATGATCCCGCCGAGTCGACTCCCAGCCAGCCCGACTAATCAGTATACCCGACTCGTCCCGAGGAACCGGGGCAAGACAATACCTTCTGTCACTGACCACTCCCCTTCTCGTACTATAGTCGGACACCCCCCTCACCGGGTATGGCAACGCGCCGCCCGACGTACGCCCCTGCCAGTGTTGTACAAGCATCATTAAAGACGCCATTCTTCACAGGTACGGAGGGTACTCTGAAGGTAAGCTTCACCTTGCCTTGTCCTTGGTACGAATCCCCTCCTCAGTATATAAGGTGAGCCCCTTCACAGGGGCCAGGTATGCTCTCCAGCTCTTCGTCATCTTCATTTCCTCACTCTCATTTCCTAGAGGTCTTACTTAAGCATCGGAGTGGTCGCGCCGGTCAACCCGGCCTTCCTCCTCACGGTATCTGTGTTTGTAGGTCTCCAGTGCTCTTTGGACCCCCTGTCCTTCTTCGTCCCGGAGTGGTGTTGAGGATAGGCTGCGCATCCAGAAGCAGTTCTTGACAGGAACAGCTAGAATTAATATAATTGCCATCGAGGTAGAATTAATGGCTGAAATGGTCAAATGATTCTAGATTTCCTAGAGATCACGACCACTATCTCCACACGTATCTCTCAGCCTTATATATAAATAAATATCTTTCTCGTTTTTGCACTCTAGACTGTTCACTATATCTTTAATAATTTAAGCATCAGAAAGATCTTACTGGTAACATCTTTCAATGTCCTTTGACGTTTGCTCTAATATACATTATAAGCCAAGCCTGCCATGCAAGTCAGACTACATCTCCACTTCAACAGACTTCCGGTTCATTACTTCCCACCTCAGCCTCCATCTCACAGGCAGATTTCTATTGCAAAAAGAGCATAAAATATTATTTTTAAAACTTTTATTGTATTTGTTAATTAGATAAAAACTATAACAACTTGAAGTCTACTAGCTTTAAGAGTCGAGCTCGAACCTCACTTGGGGACTCGGATAGAAGAGATCTGACCAACAGGAGGTCAACAAAGCTGAGTCAGGAGGGCTTTATTCCACCCAACCTACCTATGGTTTGTGCACATTGAGATATCCGACCGTGTGGGACAGCTGAGATAATAAATTCCACCTTGTGCTGAAGTGCACTTGGACTCAGTTTAAGTTGCAAGTCAGCAGTTCAGACCAGATAAATAAGTGGAGATGATTAAAGGTTACTAGGAAGATTTTGAAAAAGTGTGGAAAAAAAAAAGAAGGAAACTGATGTAGAAGAACAAACTAACATTTTTTAAAACATAACAGGATCTTTTCCCCTTTTTCCTGCAGAACTTCATACGGATCACTAATCACTATACAGTGGCAAACTAAATTATGCAAGTTTCAAGCCTGGACAATACATTGTAAAGAAAAAGATCAGTTAAATCTCCCCAGCATGACATTAAATAATACAACAATGATCAAATTAAATAATACAACAATGATCAAATGAAGTTGAAATGTTTTGAAATGGATATATAGAAGTTTACGTCTTAGTAATTTAATTTAGATAAAGAATTTGTTTGTTTTTGCTGTGGAGGTGAAGAGGCTGTCGTAGCATTTCTTGTTGAACAGATCCACTGCCTAGAGGTTTCGACATCATCACCAGAAACTGTTGGTATGTGCCATCGCCCGTCTTCAGACTCCTGAAACTGACTCGATGAGTTCCCAGTCGAAGATAGTGATGAGAATGAGACTGTCATAACTAAAATCAGCTATGGTGTTCACCTGTATTACTACTGAATATGGAGGTGGCATGTGAAAAGCGAGACCATCGGAGGAGAAGCTCAAGCGCACCTGTGACATGGGTAAACAAGTGCCTAATGAATTGCCCCAAAGATATCATTGCTAAATTGTAAAAGTGAAGGTATAAGATCCAAATGTGTGTTTCTTGTGTTTTGTCTTGTATTTTGTCTTGTATTTTGACTTTTATAGTGAGTTCCACAAAGAGAGATGAAGGGAGTCACGACAATTGAACCTTTATCTTGTTAACTAGTTTATAAAAATATTTTAAATAAAACATAAGTTGCAACAAGAGCATTAATTTTTTGCTTTATCTCAATGCAATCACATAGTAAACGAGTTGTTCTAGGTTGGTTTATTGAGTAAATGACACACCAGAAACATCATCCACCTAGAAATGTTCACAGATCTTATCTAAGCACGACTCAAGCAAGGTTCAGTTTAGCTAAACTCAACTCAAATTAAAATAAGAAATATTTTTCCAACTTAGTTGTTGTACAACCGGGTATAATAATATGGTAAGATATTCATGATTTCACCTTTCTTCTTCTAATTCTTTTTTAATAAAAACTAAATTAATTGGTAGAATTGATCTACGGTTTTAACTGAGTAGTCTGCATCTACACGGTAGTTTAACCCATTCAAACCTATTTCTTAATCATTCAATTGGTTAAAAAAAAAATAATATTAAACTGAAAAATATTAAATCAAAGACCTAATCTATAATGAGGCATGCACCATGCCTAATCCGTAGTAGCTTATATAATACTAGGATGTAGAGTTTTATATTCTTCAATCTGGCAAGGTAAAAGATGGGATGTAATTATGCTGCAAGAAATTTAACACCATAGACATTCAAGGCCTATGTTAGCTACGGGTTGTTAAAGAAACTGAAGTCCAGGCCTTCTACACAAAAAAAAAAAAGTATGTTCAACACAAACTTGAAGGTTTTGGGGAAAAGCTATCCTTGTTAATAGGCCGCTAATGACCAGGAGTACCTGCTACGTTTCTATCTCCAGACCAAAATCAAGTGCATTCTTCAAGGGAATATGGAATTTAAGCTTCTTAAGTGTATACTTATTTCTTCTGAAGAACTAGTTAAAGAAACAAAGAATCTTTAGTTGGTAACTGATTAATGAGAAGGACAAGCAAGTTGCTCAAGTGAATGCCATAAAGCTATGCGGAAAGACTACCTATTAACATTGCTGATCTGCTTAGCATAAAAAATGGTCAAACAACTTGAGATGATAATTTCACACAAGTCCTTTCCTAATAGTCAAAGCACTCCAGTTTGTCTTGAATTGTCTTCAAATTTTCAAGTTTCTATATCGTGTGCTAGGAAGCCTACAACTGAATTTAGATTAAAAACAAGTAGAACCCAAAGGGAAAGGTTTGGATATAAAATAACTTGTCAAAAGCTAATGACCAAATTTGACCATTTATTCACATATCCAAAAAAAATATTAATCTTGTAGCAACCTGGAATTTCAAATTTCATAAAAGCACAGTAATTTTCTCTAGAAGCACAAGAAAACATTCATCCAAAACATTTTTAAATACCTGATGCTTCTCTTTCCATCTTGGAAAGAAGCTAGTTCCAAGTAGTTCAAATAAGTGGTCTCTCATCTCATCATTTGTGACAAGCAGTGATCTACATCTAACAGCTGCATATAGCCAATACCTGTAAACAGCATGGAAGCAAAACTCAGCAGTGTATGCCAATCCATTGATTAACTAAGAGGTATCTATAGAAAGAAACAGAAATATTAATGCAATCTTAGAACTTAAAGATGCCATTGCCAGGTATTGATTATATTATGATGTATCAGACATATATAGAAATGCTTGAAAAATAAAGAGTTCAGAAGCAGGAATTTTTTGCTTTATCTCAAAATCATGCCACCTAATATTGCAATGTTCCTTTAGCTGAAGTCAAAGCCCCAAGATCAAGCAAAGAAAACAAAAGCAAAAGGTTGTGGAAGAAATCAGGATTACTTGCGCATTTGGTTCAAGGTTATCGTCGATAACCTTAGTTATCTGTCCAAGTTTATCAACGATAATCTTGTTTGATTTAGGTTATGATCGATTTCCAAATAATGCAGCATCACCGTTATATTAGCAAAACATCAGCAAATGGGTTATAAACTTGGAATGAGATTACCTTGGTAACCTAAAGTTTTCTGTTATTCCGGAGATTAACGAAAATTTTTTCCATGATTACCCTTCGATTTTAAAACTGAGTTAATTGAAATATACCGTGAAACCTAATTGAAACCGAATTAATTAATTCAATAAATTTTAATTTAAATACTTATAAATTTAAAAGAGATAATTTATTTTTAATTTTCAAAAATAAAATTAATGAATTATATTTATTAATTTAATGAATTATTTTATTAAAATATATCTAAATTTATTTAAATTTTAAAAAATAAAATTAACAAATTATATTTATTAATTTAAAGAATTATTTTATATTAAAATAATTATTAAATAAATTATTTTATTAAAATATATAAAAATTTATTTAAAATTTAAAAAAAATAAAATTAACAAATTATATTTATTAATTTAACAAATTGTTTTATCAAAATAATTATTTTAACAAATTATTTTATTAAAATATGCATATTTATTTTAAATTTTAAAAATTATAAATAAATTATATTTATTTTTTATATATATTATCAATTTATTATCATTAATATTATTAATATTATTATTATTAATTTAATTTATTATAAAAATAAATTGAATAAAGGGTAATATAGTAAATGTTAAACTGGTTATATTTTATTCTCTCAAAATAAATAAATTAAACCAAACAACATTAGATTATATTTTATACTACATAACTTTGGTTATGTAATTAATTACCTAGTAATCACATAACCAAGATTATGCATGATAACTTGAACCAAATGCACCCTAATAGTTTTTGCATGACTACCAACTTTCTTATGGAAAAAAGGAAGGAAAAGCACCTAGCAATTTATTAAAAAGAATATGTACACTGATTAGAGTGGCCAAATGAAGAAGCAAAGGAGAATGGTTCAGTTGGTGCAGGAGGTTAACAAGACATAATCAGTACAGCCCAATTAAAGTGAGGAAGACGCCGAGGTAAAAAAATCTAGCAAAAACAAGTCATGGAGTACATAATATGTCACTATGTATCTATCAGTATGCTCCCGATTGCTACCCAACCAAATCCTCCAATAAGGTATTTGCTTGCCTGCTTTAGGTGTGAAACTGGAACTAGATTGGAGATAACTTTGGGGAGAATCATAGCCAAGATATATACAACAGGGAAGATTGTCTTACAATCAAATCTAGCACAATGGAAAAGGAACAGGAGTGTATGATTTTATTGCACATACCTTGGCATAGGCATCAAATAGCATTCACAGGAAAACATTAATTTTGGGAAATGTCTCGATATGAAGTCCTATGATGGCGATCCAGTTGAAAACTATGAACTTCAACTTTAACAGAGGATCAGCTCCTTTATAACTTAACATCTAAGAACCAACCTACAGATATTGCAGGTACAAAATGATATAACCAGAAAAATTCTCCACCATAGCTTACTCCACAGACTTCTAACCTTGCACTAAACTATGAGCCTATGCACATCCAACACATTCATACAACTCCAGCTGAAGTATCCAATACACTAATACAATTCCCATAGACATGGGATGTTATATTGAAACAGCTTAATACGATATAATAGGTAGATCATTCAAGCACACAATTGTTATGTGAGATAAGAATAGCATACAATTGATAGTTGTCCAAGAACATTGCAACTCAAATTGTAATGCTGCCTAGGTTGGCCAATAAAGTTTTCATAACTAGAGTGTCATAAGCGTGTATTCAATAACAGTTTGGTATTAGCCAATATTAAGCATATCCCCTTTCCAATTTTCCATCACTCTGCACGTGTCTAGCCATATTTCAGCTGTATCAGTTTCGGTGATAAGGTACACAGCCTACCCAAAATCTACCTTTGCTATCCCTTTTAACTATTAGATATCATATGTGCATCACAATAATTTGAAGAAAATTAACTCTATAAAAGAAGTCTGGCACGATTACTTGGGAATTCTCTAAGCCCTAATGAGATCCATGCTAAAATATGACTTCCGATCTTGCAAACAAGTCATATTAGAAGCCTCTATAAAGATTCTTGTCCAGAAAGTCTAATCTTCCATTGTAGAGATTGAAGTGATTCGTCACTATGTTTCCAATGAACTAGATATCCACTAGTCAGACCCATTTGCAACTAAAAGTATCAAAGTGTTTGATTATAGAACATTGAAATAGCTTTCTCAATGTAAACAAATGCAACATGTTTTCATATTCAGAGCAAGCAACACTGCATTGATGTGCAAGGAAAAGAGCAAAAATATAAAATAAGATCACGTGTCCAAATATGAAAGAATATTACCAATCATCATTTGATCCAGGTGGCGTTGCATATAATACCCCAGCCCTGCGCCAACTGTCCAACAGTCTCTGATTATGTGGTTTACCAGCAGGGCCAGATTTTACGCGGTGACTATGAAGAATAATCAGAGGCAATTTCTTTGAGGGAGTCAATTGACGCATACCATGGACAACCGAATTCAACTGCCACAGTAATTAATTGATTAAGGCATGCACTAAACTAGTCATGGCTATGCATATTACAACATGATTAGAGAATCAACAAGATTGAGAATACTCTTTACCTGAAAAAAATTGAATATTTTTTGGTTGTTAAGGCCAATGTTTGCGGCATCTAAAACAGCATCAAATGGTCCATGATGATCAAGCCAATCCTGATTTGAGTTGGCATCTATAATTTAGTCTTCTGTCTATAATTTCAATTAGTATAAAGTCAAATAAAAAAGAATTATTTTACTGAAAGTTAAGGGGTATATATAAACTCTAAGTAAGAGAACAAGATGCATTGATAAAGGGCATTGATTGCAGGTAACATAAACAACATGAATAGGCTTTAGATACTATCACATCATATGCAAGATTTTTAAGCAACTGCCACATTCATCAGTTTCTGTTGAATAGTCATGTTCTTAATAATCAAGTGTTCTGACTGTCAATTTGAATATCACGACAATGAACAACCAAAATATACAAAAGATGCACATTAACATTATTTTGGTTAGATTAGTCGAATTTATTTTGGTGTAAACACACAAACCTTGAATCCTGTGAAGTCAGCCCTAGCCTCTCTCTCAGAAGCTAGCTTTGCCAGTGAGTTTGCAAAATCTTCTGTCTCTGCAGGGTCTATATCTATGCACACAAGTTTCTCCCCGCACCTCCTGCACACGCCAGTCTCGTCCATCTGAGTCCTGCCCACGTTCCAACGCCCCTTCCCTAACCAACCCTGCCCATGCCAACCGCCTCCTCCCTCCACTACCCCTTTCTTCACTTTATTGATATCCCATTTCTCCACCCCAACTTCTTCTGCAGCTTCCGTATTAAACCAACTCTCGATAATATCTGCCGTAGACTCGGACACCCGTCTTACAATAGTCCGTAACCGGTGGAGCAGACGATACACATCGTCTCCCCTACCCTTTTGAACATTGGCGTGAAGGAGCGCGGCGAGCTCTGTCTCCTCGGGCTCAACGTTAGTCTCGGTCATGTAAGCCTCCACCTCGTGAGCCTTCTCGACCTCTCCTTTCTTGCAGAACCCAAACAACGCTGGACCAAACGAACGCAACTTGGGCGGGATACCAGCGGCAGCCATCTGCTTGACGAGGTCGAAGGCAAGATCGGGGTCCTCTTTGGCGGCGGCGAGGCGGGCCAAACTAGTAAAGGTCGCTTCGTTGGGCGCGACGCCGTCGAGGCCCATCTGGCGGTAGATTTCAAAGCCGCGGTCGAGGCCAAGGGGACCGGCAGAGGAGGAGGAGCAGAGATAGAGGAGGACATTGAAGAGGTGGAGGGAGAGTGGAGTGGCGGCGGCGCGGGCGGCGTCGTAGAGGCGGAGTGCCTCGGGGAGGTCCCCGTTCTTGGAGCACATGTCGAGGCTGCGGCGGAGGATGAACTCAGGGGACTCGCGGCGGGCTTTCTTCTTGGACATGGTGGCGGCGGGGGCGGTGTCAGGGTTCGGCGTAGCGGCGACGGCGGCGGCGGCGGTGGAGAAAAGCATGCGGGTAGCGAGGGTTAGGGGCGAGGGGGGATTGAGGAGGAAAGTTGTGAGAGAGGGGCGAGGGCGGAGAAGAGGCGAGGGGAAGCGGCGGAGGGCATCGAAGCGGGGTGAGCTTGAGAGGAAGATTTTAAATCTAGAGAGGAGAAAGGAGGACGAGGAGGTGCGGACCGAGACGGCCAGAGGCAAAGGCATGGGCACTTGCAGTTGCAACTGCAGTGGGCGAGCTAAACCGTTTTATTTCTGACGGGGAAGACTGAAATATCTAACAGCCCGATGGGAAAGCCCTAGTCTTCTTGCGCTGCGCCGTGTCGTGGGTCTTCCCCGATAGGGTTTACGTGGGCCGGATTGTAGGGCCCAAAGCCCAACTCTTCTTGCGATGCGTCGTCTCGTGGTTTCACCGATAAGGTTTATATGCGCCCGACCGTAGGGGCCGTGCTAGCATGACCTCATATATGACCTTGTTTTTCATTATTTTTAAATTATTTTTCGGGCTTTCACCTATTATTATTATTCTTTTAAAGCATGGAAATAATCAACATGACAAAAAAAATATACAATGATTTTACAGGTATCATAGTGTAAATTGATTGAAATAGTAAGAAATTTTGCAACGCCAAAGTTGAGTTTTGATATGGGCACACATCCCCTGCCTAGAGGAGTCCATCATAATAGATAATAGAGCTATCAGACGAATTAACCCAGTAAAAAATTATTATCTAATAGAGAAAGTAGAGCAGGGGCGGGGTAGGGCAAGCAAAGCGCAACAGGATGGAACGGGGCAAGGTGGGGTGGGCTAAGAAATCTTCAACTCAATCTAGCATAAGATGGATTACGAATTATACAGATCAACCTATAAATGCATCAAAAAAAAAATAAATATATATATATATATATAATTATAATTTTTAAATTTGGATTGCGAATTAAACGGATCAGCTCATAAACTTAAGTTTTTCATTTTAGTTTTGAATTTTTTTTTCTCAATTTGGGAGCTAACTCAAGCTCACCATAAGTTAATCTGTCTAAGCCATAATCCATGCGGACAGATTCGTTTTAAATAAATTAATAAAATTTTAATTTAATTCGTTTGAATTATTTAACAAAATAAAATTGAAGTTTAATTAAGACTGTATAATATTTTATTTTTATATAGATTGTGTAATAATATTATTTTTTTGTCTGAGCCCAACTACCCATATGAGACTTGTGTTGATTCCGCCTTTGCCTAAAGTTACTTGCCTCCCTGAACCATTTTAAATTTTATGAATTTCAAAAGAGCACATGCCCTTCCTCTCTACTTGTAGTTATATGCATTTAAGACATAGTTGAGTTAGTTACCATACGATAAAATTACTATAGTAAATCATAGTTGAATCTCAATAAAGTCATATGATTATATCCTTCCTCGTGGGGGTATTTCTTAATTTACCTCTATGTATGACTGTAGGATTAACCGTGTGAGACACTCAAGTCAGTGCATATCATTTTGCTACAGTAATTATAATTTTCCAAAACTGTTTGCTGCCGGCCATCGCTAATTCTCTGTTGCTTGATTAATGGCAAACTGTTTGATCGAAACAGTAGTTCAGTATTCAAGATTCCAAGTGGCAAATTATCTTCATCGGTTTAGGAATTTAGTTGGTCAAACACATTTCCTGGACCGTCGGGCCACACGGTTTGGACCAGGCACAGCCACCTCGACCCCTCGCCCACACGGTTTGGGTCAAACAATAACCGCATGCTGAAGACGATGAATAATCAATCAAGGGGGAAGACGTCATTGAATAAAGACCGAGTCAAACACCAATAGGTGCATAAATAATAGAGGCCTAAGCAAATGAAATAAATAATTTATAAATGGATTTTTGAAAACATATAAATTATATTTTATGGGCAAGGTCACGATTGATTTACGATCAACCATTATTATCCAAGATATTATGATTGCACTTCCGGATTCCCGGGACAATGGTGCAATGGTAGGACATCCGGATTGTAACCTAGGTATCCACGGTTCGATTCCCAGCTATGACGTATTTACAGAAATTTTCCTTCAAATGGGGAACGCAATCAAAGGATGCTGGGCATCTGGATTGACCGCCGTATGTGCTTCTCGATTTATCCTGTTGGTCGGTGGGAAACTTCCGTGGGACCAGGCCGATCACTCCCAGAGATGTGGCTACTGGGATTATCATTTTTTATGATTGTACCTTTGGAACATAGTTGAATTGGTTATGACAAAATAAAAATGACAAAATAAAATGGTAGAAGAAGCCGAGTAATATCTTCCCTATTGTGACCAATATTTTATCAAGGAGTAAACAAGCATGAGTATTAGTTAGACGAAGTCTAACCACCTGAATTAATAAAAAAAAAGAGAGACGACTTAGGGTGTTTGAGTTTGACCAGCTTCCACCCCGGTGCGTGTGGTTTGGTTCATGGATTATCGGCCTCCGGATGCCGTGGGAAGCGAAGAGATGCGATCTTGACCGGGGAGATGGAATATCAATCAATCAGTCAGTCGTTGAATCGACAGAGTTGTTTAACCTTTTCGTTCGTCGTTGCTTGATCGGTTCTGGGAGACAGCAGCTGCAGTCCTTTTCTCCTCCTCTGTGTTCGCCATTGTATATGATAAGCATTTTCTACTGGTGTGCCTGAAATCTGCGATCGATAGGCGTTCGTGTCTGACCAACTGTGAGATTGGGGGAAGCCTTGCATCGATCGTTTGCTGTTTCGTTCTCCTTAGTGCCTTCCTCCTTGTTTGGCGGTTTCTGATCCTTTCGACAAGGTATTTTGCTACTTCCCACTTTTAGATTATTTTGCTACTTCCTCCTGGGTGCTTGAAAAATTGCAATTTTTTTCCGCTCTCTTCTTTGTGCTGGTTTTCTGCCTATAGTTTCTGATTATTTGGAGAGTTTGACCTCGAGTTCTGAACTAGATCATTCTCTTGTGTTTTTAGGTACTTCATGTTTGTGTTCATCTGTTAGAGCTGCGGCCGCAATCGATGTCTGATTAACCCTTCACATCATGTTTAGAATGCTCCATAGAATCCTTTGGTTTGAAGGACAGCTTTTTGTAGCGAATTTTTTGCTGAGACTTCTGGTTTCTGGTTTGTGAAAAAGGGCGAAAAATTGGAATTGGGAAAGCGTTCAGTCAAATGGGCGGAGTTTGCTCGAAGACATCGTCCGTGGATAAATCGCCTAGTGATACACAAGATCCCAATGGATGCAGGAATCAGCCAACAACGAATCAGCCGAACAAGAAGACACAAGGGAATGCGACGGAAGAAGCAATGGAGAAACAGCTGCGGGAACAACCTTTGCCTGGAAACTCTTCAGTTACTTCCGCAGATGCGACTGGACCACAGTTCTCCACATCTGCCCCGCAAACTTCTGGACTAACCAGTTCTAGGCCCTGCACCTTTGGGAAGTCAGGGACTACCAAGGCAAGCTCGTGTGATGTTCTTGTTGCATTTTATTTTATTTTATCTTATTCCAGGTAAGGACTGCTAGCACAATGAATGACTTGACACGTTTTCTATCATCATGCTAAGCGAGATGAGATAGGTTACAGTGTTTTTCTTTTTCTCACTTTTTGGTTAGCAATAATACGAATGGGGCAAGACTGCATGGTGCTTCATGCAAAACGGTTAGACAATTGGCTGTTGCTTTCTTATTTCTTCCTTCTTTGGTACAGCAACATAGCTTAAATGCAAAGTCTAGAAGAACTAATCCAGCCAAGTTATAGTGACTTCTACAGTTCTACTTTTCCTTCTATCACTAATTTTCATCTAATATCTAAGATGTTGTGGATATTGATACTAAAGATATTAGTAGCAAAGCATTCCATTACTCCAGTACAATTAGGCAAGCTATGAATGTTCTTAGTCACCTTGAAGTTTTACTCTGTCCTATGCATGGCCTATGAAATACTAATCCAGAGTTACACAGTAGTAGGTTATAAACTTGCTGAAGAGACAAAAGAATGGCTGTTCTTGGTCCTAATATTTTAGGTATTCGATGAAATCTTTAGCATGGTGTATACTTATGGTTCATTTTTCACGTTACCACATGCATTTTTCCCACTTAATTTATTCATTTTTATCTATGCATTGCCTTTTCGGTGATTTGTGTGTCTCTAGCGCATTCCTGATATAGCTTGCATGTGTGATTCTTTGCCATAGATATGCAAATTGAGCTCTTCCTTGATAAATTAAAAATTTCAGATTACTGTAACTTAAATTAAATTCTAATTATGAAACTTATGACCTATTAGTATGCTTGATCTTCCGTTGTTGTAAGCTTGCAGTTTATTCTAAGGAGTACACCATGAGGCCACTAAATCTAGAAGATTCTCATATGGACCATTGTGATATCAGTGTTTATATGGAATAAGATGACCTGTCTTTATCTTATGCGTCTTGTTGAGTTTATTGGCATATGCCCCCTTCAAATTTGAGCAAACAAAAAGAGTGAGTTGTTTCAATGCTCATGAGTACGATGCATTAGTTTAGTCCCACATAGAGAGTTGTAGGCTAAGAACATATTTGTAGGCTTAGATGACTGAAATATTGTTCATTTAGCTTAAGCATTTTGGGTCATTGGATGGACCTAACAAATTGAGTCAGTTCTCTAATTTGTGTAAGTTGGGAGAAGTGGTATCAAAATGAGATATTAGGAAAGAGTTGTTTGTGGATGTCAGAGCCACCGTTGGATTTCAAGTCTTGACAGAGACACATGCTTTAAGTGTGGTAGATTGTTATATCCTAGTTTAGTTCTGTGTATGAGTTGTGCACTAATGAGGGAGTTTAGTGAATAATGTTTCCACATGATTGTTGTTTATTTGGAAAGAACTTCTGATATAATTATTAGGCATTTGTTATGGTCAATTTTAATGCTGAAAAGAGTGTATAATAATTTAATTGATGTCAAAAAAGATATAATATAATGTTGTTGGTACTTCAAGAACTATTGGGCGCATAACTAATGAATTCCTTTCATTTCACACAGTAATTTTAAGGCTCCGATTATTTCACTTGAAATTGATTGTGGATCTAGAGTGATAAAACCATGATAAAATTGATGTGGTTAACTCCATATAGTTGGGACTAACACAAACTGGTGATGGATTTGGTCAAAGTGGGAAAGATTACTTCCACTTTTGAAAAGATCAAGTGAATCTTCAATTTTTTAAGACAAGAAACATCATGATTACCATTTTTAATATAGGGACATCACTATATTGCCATAATTTAAGTTAGAAAGATCAAACAAAATAAAATACAATATAATAAATGTAAATAATCAAGAAAATTAAATTAAATACATTTAAAATACAATATTTTTAAACTTTTGAATGTAAAATGTCGGTGAGAGGTTCTTTTGCTTCCCTACGACCATCATTATACCAAAATTGGATTTTCTGACCTTTATAACTAAAAGTTTGAAAAAAGGAAGAAAAGTTAGCTTTAAGTTGTATGCCCACCATTATTTCATCATTGTCAACTTATATTGTCCCAACTATTTGTGATGGGCTACATGGATCTTTTCCATCCCTTTATGCTTTATTAAGAATTATGTATAAAAATTAATTAGATTTTTCGTTGCATTAACTAATGTTCTTTTGGTAACACTTTACCACCTTTTACACCTTCCACTCTAATGGTTTCATATTTTTGTACTATTTCTTGTAATACACTTTTTTTAAAATAGTGACATAGTGTGAAACATGATTTCTTTCCCCTGGTAATATAAATTAAAGATATTATATAGCGATAATACAAGCATAATAATGGTGTAGAGATTACAATTTAATATTACATAGGAAACTTGATGGAACTAATAGTATTTTAAACATGAAACGTAGATCTAACATTCTTTGAAATAGTGTTGGTAAACGGGAAATGTGGTTGATGAAACAAAATATAAATAAATAAAGACGGACATGATTAAAAGAGTAACAAGCCAATCCAAATTTCCTTGGCATTTCATGCAAGGTTCAAAATCTTGAGTCGTATCGAAATTTCAACCATTGATTGGAACAATATTTCCTTGGATATTGTTTCAATATTGTGACAATGTTTTGATGCATGGTGCCGGTAATGGATTGGAATTGAAGAAGAAAGGAGATGAAACATAGGAAGAAAACATTGTTGTGCTGAAGTACCATGTCAGGCGAAATAGTTGAAATATATCATTTCTGCATGAAGGAAATATTGTTGTGCTGAAGTACCATGCCAGGCGAAATGATTGAAATATATCATTTCGATATTTTATTGAAACTCAATACCACTCAGCACAAACAATGCCTCATTCCTTTACTTTAACTCTTTCCTCCTTCAACTTCCAATCTGTCAACGACCCTATTTATCGGACCGTTGACATGATACTAAAACAGTATCTTTTGGGTTAAAGACCAAAACTACGACATGATTCGAGATTTTGAATTTTGGTGTCGAGTGGTATTGAGTTTCGGTGATTTATTGGAACGATATGTTTTGCCCAGAACGATACGTTTCGCCCAATACAATACGAGATTTCAAACCATGATTTGATGAACAAATTGGAAGGCAAAACATTTATATAGATAGGTGCCATGGTTTTTAATTCAGAGTCTTGATTAAAAAAGCAAAATCATCCTCTGGGAGTTCCTTTTCTTCTCTCCCATTTCAAAGCTTCTTGCTCAAATAACATCGGAGCTCGGAAAAACGCTTTGTCTATTTGAGAACTTCTTCCTAAGCTTCTACTTCTCCTTGTTAGCAATCTAATCATTGTGAAACTCCTTGTTTCTAAAATACTAGACATAAATCTTCATGGCCACATGCAGATGCTTGATTCCATGCTTGACCCAAATGGGCGTTTCATTTCAAACAATAGCTTGTTTGATATCACTCTCGAATCTTGACTAATATAAAACCTATCAAAATATATATAAATAAAAATGGAAAGGATTGAAAGAGTAACAAGTCAATCCAAATTTCCTTGGCATTTCATGAACAAATTGGAAGGCAAAACATTTCCCTAGACAGGTGTTTCTACCCATGGTTTTTAATTCAAGGCCTTAGCTAAAAAAATCATTGTAGGAGTTCATTTTCTTCTCTTCATTCACAAAGCTTCTTGCTCAAATAACATCAGGAACCTGGAAAAACACTTCAGCTGTTTGAGAGCACTTCCTAAGCTTCTATTTTCTCCTTGCTAGCAATCAATTCACATTGTCAAACTCCTTGTTTCTAAAATACCAGACATGAATCTTCATGGTTGCATGTAGATGCTTGATTCCAACTTTCAGGAATTTAGTTATGAAGGATTATAAAAAGAAAAAATCGACAATGAAGGTTGATAGAAATTCAGTTATGAAGGTTGCTAGAAGGAAATCCAAAATTGAGAATGGATGAGACTAAGGAATTAATGATGGTAGTGGAATAAAACGGTGAAAGAAATTAATGATGGTGGTGCAACAAAATGGTGAAATGTGGAGATGACAGTAGATGTGCAGAGGATGTGGTGGTGACACGGAGAGAAGGAGAAGAGAAAAAAAGTTGAATTACGAGATTGCTTGTTTAGGATTTTGATTAAGGCATCATAAGAAAAAAATAGAATAAAAAAAGAGAAAAAGGGTAAAGCCTGTAATTGGCGACAATAAATAAAAGAGATTTTAAAAGATGAAGATGCTGGGGAGAGAAAGATAAGAGATTATGAAGAGTTTGTTGAAATCGAAAATTATATTAACTCAAAAACTTGTTAAATACATAGGATCATTGCTGCTTTTATAGATTGATAACATGGCTTATTCTTTGGAAAACCTAAAAAACTAAGACATTTATGGAAACTAGCTACGCTATCATATTCCATAATCTATGAAACAATTTCATCTATACACGGTTACAAAAATGTGTTTTCCCACATTTATAATTGTGGTTACATAAACAGGGACTAATCATAGTGCACTCTACGTTAGATTGAAAAGGTTTCATAAGATAGTCACATGATCATCTACTCTTCGCATATAAAGAATCAATGTAATTATAGATGAGAATATTGAGATGAATGTGTGAGGTTAGGGTGTAGTGAAATTCATGAATGAAAAGGTTATATTCCTGGTTTGAAGTCTCGTACCGTATCAAGCGAAATGGGCAAAATGTCTCATTTCAATAGATTACCGAAACTCGACACTACTTGGCATTGAGACACTGTCTCCTGTTTCGTCGTGTTAATCATGCCAACAAGTATCATTTCATGTCAACATTTGACACCCTTTGGCATACTAAAATTGAGATAATATGATTTTTTTATAGTTTATCTTCATACAAAATAATATCAAAATCATAGCATTACAAATGAAAAACAAATATTGAACTTAACTATGCAGTTGTTTATCTTTATCTTTATCTTTTTCTTTATCTCCTTCTTCCTTCCACCTCCAATTTACTACTGGTATCATACATCGGAACGTTGACATGATACCAAAACAATATTGTTCTAGTCAAACACCGAAATACTGGCACGGCTCGATATTTCGAACCTTGGTCATATTATTGTTGGTTGCATTTTATGTAGTTAGGTGTAACCTCGATTGATGATAAAACATCTTTTGACGATAAAAATAAAGAATGCTCTATTAATGTGCTTATACTGTATTCTTCCCTTGTAATTCTTGATTATGTACGTCCCTGTAAGCAAGGGATATCAATTCCACATAACTGTATTGCAGGTTTCAGAAGTGAGCTCTGTGTTAGGAAAGGCAGGTAGTATGGGGCTTGGCAAAGCTGTGGAAGTATTGGATACACTTGGTAGTAGTGTCACAAATTTGCATCTCAGTAGTAGTTTTGTAGCAGGAATGTCAACAAATGGAAACAAAATAGCCATTTTATGTTTTGAAGTTGCCAACACAATAGTTAAAGGATCCAATCTTATGCAATCACTTTCAGAGGAGAACATAAAGCATTTGAAGCAAGTTGTACTTCCCTCAGAAGGTGTACAACATTTGATATCTAGAGATATGGATGAATTGCTAAGCATTGCTATTTCTGACAAAAGGTACTTTAGGACACCATTCTTCATTCATTCATACCATAGATAAGTATTACATACAATTAAATATATGCTCAGAAATTTCATAATAAAGGTTGGTCTTGACAGATATGCCTTAGACAATCAAATATTAAGTACTTCCGTTTATTGAGTTTTTTCCCCACTTCTAACAGGGATGATCTTAATGTCTTCTCTAATGAGGTTGTGCGCTTTGGAAATCGGTGTAAGGATCCTCAATGGCACAATTTGGAGCGCTATTTTATCAGGTAAAATCCCTATTTTTATTCCACAGAGTTAACATAATCAGTACCACTGCCTGCACAATTAATTTATATTGTATGTTGATATCAGACTGGCATCAGAACACACACCTCAAAATCAGCTGAAAGAAGTAACAGAATCAGCTATTGAACAACTTTTGACATTAGCTCAACATACAGCTGTGGGTACACTGTATTCATTAATCACTATTGTTTTAATGTAGTCTACTTCACTTCATATTCACATGTATCTTGAGTCATGATTGTATCTTGAGTTCTTGTGTAATATCTTTGCTGCTTGTGTCTGTTTCCCTTGTATGTAGGTAGACTTTTCTGTTTCTTAGTAGTTTGCACATGTTCTCATGATTACTTTTAGTTACTTAGTCAATAAAATTCATCTAAACTCTTGATTAGTGCTTAAACACACTATATATTGACATGATTTCTTTTACGACATATTAAAAAGTTGTAATTTTGGAAAGTTTCAAGGGTGATAAGCTGTTCTTTTATCCTTATAATCAAATATATAAACATTGAATAAACCTCTGAAATATGGATGTTTTCCTAGCTTGTTTGAATTAACTTATCTCCCTCTCTCTTGAACAAATAGGAAAGTCATCGACTTAAAGCAAAAGAATCACCATTATTTCTACAGTTGAAAGTTTCATGGCAGAGAAGTTCATTCCTGAACGTGCATTTTATTAGAAGCCTGTGGAGTTAAATTGATCCATTCCTTAAGTTCAGTGATCCTTTTCTAGGGGTTTCATAAATTTTGAAATTCTGATTAAAATAGTAAGATCTGAACTACTTCATTTCAGAAGTTGGGAGGTTAATTTTAATAGTCTATATCAGTATGCTGATACGTAAGTTGTTAGTTTTTAAATTAGTGTTACATAGGTTAAATGTGTTGTATTAAGAGATTCCATGTTTGCAAGTAATTGCTAACTTGTTTGTAGTCATTATAGTGACCTTTTTTTTTGATTGGGCTGATAAATTATTCCGGTTGTTGCTGCATAAGTTTGATGTCTTATATAAGACTTTTATATTCCGTGTTTGAGTGGCCGAGACAAACCCTAAGCTGTCCATTTAGTCATTTTAAGCAATTTTATCATTACTTTGGCAATGCTATTCTTTTGATTCTCAAAAGTTTCTTACTATTTTCATGTCTGTTTCTATAGGAATTGTATCATGAGTTGCATACTTTGGATAGATTTGAGCAAGATTACAAGAGGAAGCAGCAAGAGGACAATAGTGCAAGTGGAGTTCAAAGAGGTCAGCTTCTCTTCTAGGTTATTGGCATTTAATTTTGGTTTTCACTTTTCATATACTGTTCTCAGAGAGGTATATTTTCTATTTTGTTTTAATGAGAAATTACTGGTTGATCTAGTATTTTGAGCAAACATACCCATTTTATTGAGTCTTGGATTATTCTCCCAGTAAGTCCCAGGTCAGGATTAGTTTCACTGGTATAACAATGCTAGATCAAATAAAGGTACTTGTATTGATCAAAAGCACTATGAAGATGCTCTTGCTTTGAGCTATGCATAGGGTAGTATATCCTTCTATACTTGTATACCAAATTACTGTAAATATTCCTCTTTAGTTATGCAAATCTACTTTCTGGTTATTTAATAATTTTGAATTATCAAGTGATTGTTAGTTTGCATACGGAGAACCAAATTTTCACTTTCAATATTGCACAGTATATCACTATTAGAAAATCTCCTGGCTTCCCAAGTGTCAGTTCACTTTCATGTTAGCTTAAATTAGCTGTATGATTGTAAAGATGCTCATTAACATGTTGAATTTTTAATTGGAGTTGATTGCTATTTTTTATTTTCAAACTTATCCAATTAGTATAGATATTTTTGACCTATCAATATCACAATGAGAACAATCAACAAGCATAGGTTTCCACTTATGTATTATGATATTACTTTTCTCTTTGAGGATTTGGTTTTTTTTGTACTGTAGTTCATTCTTTTTCTTTTGCCACTCTACATCTCTTCTCTGACATCACATCTTGCTGCTACAATCTCTGCTGTCAGTCAATTAAGCTGGTCTCAACACTGCCACACCTTCGGAAGTCCTGCAATTCCATAGTTAATCACTCTTAAATGGTCTTGGCTACCAAATCAGTTGTTATTGCAACTTGTATTACTCTGCTGAAACATGCTTGACTTGAATATTTGGGTTTGAAATAGTGATTTTTTCATCAAATATGTGCATAGGATGCAGAAAGGCTATTTACCTGCTCAATAGTCTCTGTCATCAAAAATTGAGATTTTACTCGGTCTTTAATCTTGAGCTATTGTGCTTAGTCAGCAAAACATGTAGACTGCCATCCACAATTGTATGTGGAGGTAGAGCCATTCATTTTGAGGGCACCTTTATGCTTGGCATTAAGTGAACTAACAATCTTCTGATATTAGCCAACATTCTTTTCATGCTAGAATCTTGATACCTGATTGGATTAAGCATATTTTTCTTATCACATCTTCTGGTGTTATGATGAAAACTCGTAACTTTTTATATGCAATGTTTTATTGACAACCATCATCCTGAATGTATTAATTGATATGTAGGGGAGAATCTTCAAATTCTAAAGCAAGAGCTGAAGAGCCAAAGAAAGCATGTAAAATCCTTGAAGAAAAGATCACTATGGTCTAAGAATTTGGAATATGTAAGAGTATATATTGCTATAAGATGTCACAATATGATAATGCATTGCCACTCACCCTACCATGTTGTTTTGCATAGGCTTTACAAACTTTTGAATTGTTTGGCAACCTTTTGGGAGTTCAATATTGATGATACTAAAAGTTAAAACGTTAATGGTATTTGTCAGAATTGGAAGTTGTGTTTTAAGGGAAAAAGTTGTCCTTGCTATATTGTAGGTACTGGTGAAGCTTGTAGATATTGTCCATTTCATACATCTGAAGATTAATGATGCATTTGGAAATTCTGGTACTTGAATATAAACCTGTCTCAGTTTAGTTTGTTTTTCCCTTGACTAGCTTAACATTCCTGTGATTGATTTATACATGATTACATGTAGGTCTTAACAAAAGTTCAGTCTTTTCATATTTGATATTTATTATGTTTCTGCAGTTTTTGTGATAGGGCATAGACTGGATTAGGGAATGCTTTTCCGAAAGTACTTTAGAGGGCTAAATCACTTTGAGAGTGAATTAAGTGTATGGTAAATTTAGTATTAATACAATAAATGCTATAAATGTTAATATCCAATTTTGGTATAAATGAATTTTATAATATATTTGTAAACTAATATTTAATATTTGAATTAATATTATACTATAAAAATTCAAACTATAAATTGTTTATTATTACCCTAACCATTTAAACATATTAAAATAATAAATTCAGAACAAAAATTTAAATTATTACATAATCAATGTTATCTTACTACTAATTAAATAATTCAAACAATTGTAACAGAATCATTCTAAAATATAAAGTAAATAATACTACATGGCCAACAGATTCAAATTTTAATTATTTAAGTCAATATAAAATCATATATTAATAGTTTTCCAAATAAAATAAATATAATTATTCAGTAAGATATTTGTTTTTGAAAATAGTTACAACATAAAATAGTACATTTTATGCCATACAAATAATAATAAAATTAGAGATGTAAACATAGTTATTTTATATTTTATTTTCTTCTAATTTTTATTACATTATCAAAATCCAAATTTAAATGAAAAACACTTCCATAGTAAATAGACTGTAGATGAAAGTGATTTTGATTTATTTATTACCAAACACAATTCCTTTTATACAATGCGCTTTAGCACAAGTGCATTTATGAAATGCACTTTTGAAACGCGAATGCATTGCCAAACCCAACCATTTTATAATGCTGTCCACGGACATGTTATATATCTTCTTTCTTGAATTTAATTGAATTGCATTTTTTTATGCCTTGTTTGTTTCCGGCGCTGAATGTTGGGCTATGACTCGAGCACATGAGCAAAAGATGAGAGTTGCGGAGATGAGGATGTTAAGATGGATGTGTGGACATACGAAGATGGACAGAATAAGAAATGAGAGCATTAGAGAGAAAGTTGGAGTTGCATCTATTGAGGAAAAACTCCGTGAGATACGTTTAAGGTGGTACGGACATGTACTTAGACGACCGATAAATGCTCCAGTTAGGCGGTGTGAAACTATGACAAATACGCATATCAAACGAGGGCGAGGTAGACCAAAAAAGACTTGGTTAGCAACAATAAAACAGGATAAAATTTATTTAAATATAAATGATGATATAATAGAAGATAGAGCTCAATGGCGTAAAAGGATCCATATAGCCGACCCCACTTAGTGGGATAAGACTTGGTTGTTGTTGTTGTTGTTTGTTTCCTTTACTAGAGAATTGTAATTTGCCAAAGCTATTGTAAATTGCCTCAGGCATTATCTCACGAAATGTGAAATGATTAATTTACAAGTGTTAGGATTCTATTTGGTTTATAACTTGGTGGTATACCAGTGCCACACTACCTTGAATGCATTAGTATGAGAAACCTTCTTTATGCAGAAGTTGTTGACTTGTTTTGATGAATAGTTTTCGGTATGTTACATTGTTCAAATGCTTGGTGGCATGTTAGCTTATAAAGGTACTTTCCAGTATAAGCACTGGGAAGTCAGTTCCATTTCCTATAATTTAGTATTTATAGTGGAGAAGAATTAAGAAGTAACATAAACCCTTGCCGGACTATATTTCATGTGTGTACTCACATATTATTGATAATTGGTTTCATATTTTGGCAGGGATTTGCTGTATATTTTTTAGTTATTTTTAAAAATTTATTTCCAACTTCTAATATTGCTCTGGCTTGGAGATTGATCGGTATAAGAGTTTGTATCAAGCCAAATTGGATTTTTTTTTTAATCTTTTGTTCGTAACCCTCATATATAGTAGCCCACATTTGGATTACAACCAAATCTTTGCATTTACAATTAGCCTAATATGATATTCTAATTCAGCAAACTGATTATAAACATGGTTGACGGTAGAAATGATAAATCTTATGTTATACGATAAAAATACAAAAGTTGAAAAAAATAGATTTCTTTCTATTATGTGAAGATCCGAAGATGTAACCATTATACACTCAACAACTAACACTAGTTGAGAAAGTCATGCCTTGTCACATTGATATAGAATGACAATGAGGTCAAACCAATATAAGCTTAAAAATTGTCTTGTCAGAGTAAACTCTTTCATATCTTCATACAACATGCTTATTTCTTGTCTCTCTCTCCATTTGTGTTGATGTATCAACTTTTAGTTCGATAGAGAGGATGGAGTTAATAACAACAACAATCAAGTTTTCATCTCACAAAGTGAATCAGCTATATTGATGTTCTTACGTCATTGGGTTCGATCTTCTACTATATTTTCATCTATATTTAAATAAATTTTATTTTATTTTATCGTTGCTAATCAAGTCTTCTTTGATCTTTTTTTTCTCAATTAACATGCATATTTATTATGATCTCACATTGCCTAACTGAGATATTTATTAGTTGCTTAAGTATATGTTCATACCATCTTAAATACGTTTCTCGGAGTTTCTAAGGCAATTATTAGTGTATTCTAGGGCCTTTAGAGAGTAGTCCAAAGCAACTCAAGCGATTTAGCAATTAACTTCACTTTATAATCATTTCATTCACTACATTATATTATATTGTTGTTGTTTGTACCTATATTCTAAGAGGTTTCGAGAAGGAATTCAAAAGAAGAAAAATAACAATATTCATGGAGTGACCTGTCGAAGGGTCATAAATTGTGAAGTAGGAACCGGGGGTTCCAAACCACATAAAAGGACTTATGTTTATGGTTATCATATTGTGCTTGCATATTTTTGTGTTTATTTTTTGTTTTCTATTTTTCCGCTGCATAAACTAACAATTGTAGACAAGATGATAGACCAAACGAAGAAAAAGATGAATACGTTATTCACCTCCCCTCTAGTTGTGTATAACTATCCTACTTGAATAATTATTTTAAATTATTTTACTCACCTTTAGCTATATTGCATGTTGAGATGAATTCATGTAAGTTTTCTTCCTATGATTTTCTTCCACTTAACTTGTTTGCACATAAAAATAATACTATCAGAGTTACATAATCAATTGAAGTAGAATTTTAGAGAAACAATCTAAAGAAATTGTAAACATTATTGGTGCAATTGTACCCTAAGTGGTCAGGTTTGACCTCGAGTTAAGTTATAATTTGCATTTGTATTTGATGTGTGTGGTAAGTTATGCAAGGAACTTGGTAGGACAGACATGGAATTTGAGAAACTCGTGACTTGACAAAGTTGAGTGTTAATAATGGCTTGGTGTAGTCAAGGCAACACTCTTAATGAATTGAAGGATTGTTGGAGATCGAAGAAAGATAGTATGAAACATTTGAGAGATTATAGGACGAGAAACATTGTGGTGGTGTTAAAGCAGTTCGTAGAGCGTGATTTAGTGTGACTATCTCGAGGTTTATTGGAGATCAGAGATAGATAGTTATGTCCGTGGGATTAAAGGAGGAGGAGCATTGAGGCACAGTGTTGACAGTAGCTAGAAGAAGGCTAATTGTAGGTGAAGTGTGAAGGATGACATGGAGCAAGCCGTGGGCTTGGCCCATCCAATGAATGAGTAAACTAGCAGGAGATGGCCTTGATGGCAAAGTCAAACTACAAAAGGTAAGCTCTAGTATGTGAGCTGTGAGAGTTGAGAGACATGTCCTTAGAGGAGGGTAGATCTTAATTTAGTTGAACACTCGATCGTTAAGATGATCATAGCCGATGCTCTAGTTGACTCAAGATGATTCAAGTCAACTGATGAGTTGAGTCAATTAAGGAGTTGACTCAGGCTAATTGGCCAATAAATAAAATATTTATCTTTGTGGCTAAGTCGATTGTACAGTCGACTAATCTGTGGTCTTAACTTGATTGATGATGAATTTCACTCTTGATGATGCTACAATAAGAAGTCGGAAGGGTTTGTTGATTTGATTTGATCACACTGCGTTGCAATTGTTGGATGATCTAAGAATTATAGTGGAGCAATCGTCTGGTGGTGAATTCCAATCGATTCAAGTAACTCTTGGCAGATTGCAGGCTGAAGCGATCAAGAGGCTGATGGTGGATTTAATTGATTGATTGACTATAAATTAGAAAAATAACAAAAAGCTTGAATGTTTGTTGGCTATAAAAGGAGGGACCAAGGGGGCATTTGAAGGTTGAAAAAATATTAATTGTATAAATCATATTGAGCCTTTTTCTGATTACAATTCTCTTGTATTTTTTTTAGCCTTCCTCTAACCTTCGCTGTAAGTTCAAGTTGTAAGAGGTTTCTCCACCTTTATATGTTATCTGCGCGAAAAAGAAAGATAGTGGTCTTTAGGGAGTAACTTACTAACGAGTCATGGGACGTGAAGCAAGAACGACAGTTCTAAACCACGTTATGTCGCCTTGTTAGCGATTGTGGTATGCGAATTACTCGTGTGTTGATTTCTGTTGTACTAACTATGTGTGACCTCGCTAAGTTATTAGAAACAGTAGTACATTTGTATTTGCAAGAATAATTGCTATTCACCCCTTCTAGTTATATGACCATCCATATTGCATTGGTCTCAAAAATATTACTTTAATTTATTTTGACGTGTGATGAAGTGTGCCAAGGCATGCTGAATGTTAGCATGACATGATATTTATCGACACAATCAATAGAGGTGAGTTATCCATGCTGATCAAGTATTAGCTTTGTTAATTTACTAAAATGGCATGCCTTAATGGGTGACACTTTATGAGATTTAAAACTATGGTGTGGGTATTAGTGCAAGTGAGACTGGCTTGATTTGATTTTCTTGAGCAACACTAATACATATAGTACTCAATTATGAAGTAAGTTGTTGAAGTCTGAGCCACCATGTACACACTCATTTTTTACTTGTCAATTGGATGCATGGAGTGAAGTGCATTGGGTTACATTTTGTACTCTATAATGAATATCATCGATGAATTTATTTATTCTTAGCTATTTTCAGTTGAATGTTTATGGATCAAGGTATACCGTGCATTCTCAAGCTCCTCATGGATACATCATGTTGTCTATGTAGTTGTCTTGTGATATTCTATGCTACATCTATTCTCAACCAATTAAAAGATGTTTTGGATTATTTTTTCTCAGAGTAAGTTAAAGAACGTGGGTCTGCTAATAGAGCAAACTTTCAGTGATCCTTTTCTTTATGTTTTTATCAACATCATACCAAACATCAACCAATTTTCCCAATTGACTAAACTATAGGATTAGCTTCGTTGAATAATGCTTTCCAACTTGTCACTTGGTCAATCAACATATACTTCTTAGTTCTTTCCTATTTGAAACAAAAGGCATAAAAATTTAAGCTGAACCATCCATTCATGAATCAATTGTTATTTGCTCACAGTAGTTTTTATCTTTGCTAATTAAAATTGTTATTCACCTAGCTGCAGATACTTCTAAACTAACAGTGCAGACTACAAAGATAAATAGAAGATTAGGACCCTCTGGCCTTGCTCTACATTATGCAAATATAGTCACTCAGATAGACACACTTGTGAGTTGTTAGCTTAATTTGTTTCCTGTCTTTCAAAATTCACTCTTTTTGCTGGTTTGTGGGTTTAATTGTCTGTCCTTTTGCTTGCTAAGATTCTTTTGCAAAATATTTCTCATTTTAAGACCTTCCAAATTTTCAGTTTTGATTCTACCTACATTTAATTTACCATCGCTAGATTTGGTTCTCTTGTTGCAGTTATCTTCATATTTTAGGATACATCTGTTGAAGGCAAATATTTCCAGCAGTCACAACTACTGGTTTGCCATATGAATTGCTGACTGTATGGCATGCCACCTCCGTATTGGTCCCTTGGCATCTTTTTTTAGTGAAAATAGGAGGAACACCCTGAAAATTTAAATTCAGGGTTTGAGTGTTATCACAAAAGGGAATAATCAAAAACCAAAAAGTTAAATGCAGTGTTTCATAAGTCTTGCTATGTGGAAGTTGCCTTCTCTATTTTCCTAGGAATGTTATCATCTTCCACTTTTCAACTCTGTCGACATCATGAAACTCGTGGTGTGACAAGGTGGAATTAATGATATTTTCTATAATTGTCAGAAGCAACCAACAGTAAAGTGCACTGTTTGTCCATGTCACTGCAATACTAAATAAAATGATAGAGTTAGTAACTTGTATTTTGCTAAAGGAAAGATATACACCTATTTTTTAAATTATTATAGATTATGATCAGGGTGCTCATCATATTACACTACCGTGGCTTCCCAGTTTAGACGGTGAGAGAATTTGTAAGGCACAGTTGATAAAATTGGAGAAAATTGGTTTGGCCTTAAACATTTTGGATAATAGTTGGCTTTACCATGTTAGTAGTCAATTCTTTCATCTGGGTGGGTTGTTATAATTTATATAATTGATATGGGAGCAGTTCTAGTCCTATGCATGATAAGGTTTTCAGTCCCATTAGGTTGCTTGTGGTGGTGGTTTTATTTGCTGGGCTTCACATTGCACTCAATTAGAGATGATTTGAGCTATTAATAGATTCTGGACCTTCACAGGGATGTGGAGTTTCTCTTTGAAAAAATTGAGTTGCAAGATGGCATTAAATTTAAGTTTACCTCTTGGTTCAATAGGTTCATTAGATAAACCCTGCTAATTATTAGATTCGGTGATGACAGATTCATTAAATAAACCTTCCTAATCATTAGATTCAACGATTGATCAATTTAAGTATCCATATAATGATTGACAAAGTACCATTTATGTAGCTTGAGATGGGCTTCACTTACAAAATAGCTTTGGCAGCCAAGAATGCTATTTATTATTTGCTTAAGTAACCTACTCATAGACGAGAAATTTCCTTGATGAAATGAAAATGTACGATTGTATAAGATAGTTCTTTATTTTGAACTTATCGTCTAACCATCAAGTACCAATAGGTCTCTCGTTCAGGCTCTGTGCCCCAGAATACGAGAGATTCATTGTACCAAGGATTGCCCCCAAAAATAAAATCTGCATTCCGTTCTAGGTTGCGATTATCTCAAACAAAGGAAGAGGTATGTTATTGTTTAAATCTGACTTGCCATCCTTAAAGATTCACCACTAGTTTGATGGTTCATCACTGATGCTAAATAATAACAGATTCCTTTGGTGCTACTGTTTTTTTTTCCCCAACTTTTGCAGCTTACGGTTCCTCAAATCAAATCAGAGATGGAAAAAACATTGCGTTGGCTTGTCCCCTTTGCCAACAACACAACCAAGTAATTCAGCTTGCCATTTAATTCATCCTCCAAAGCTTTTACTTGCCAAATCATGAATGCTCATATCCATTTCAATTTGGCTTCAACTTAACCAGGGCTCATCATGGTTTTGGATGGGTCGGGGAGTGGGCGAACGCTAGGTAAGAAACCAATATGATACTAGATCAATTTCTGGTTGCTTATTGAATGATCATTCATAACCTTTCTCCTAGCCTGATGTCATCCTTATCATAGGCATACCTAATTGTGATTGCATATTTTCCTTTCAGTTCCGAAGTTGATCAAAAACCAGGTGGTCAAGTAGACTTGCTCAGAATTGAGACACTGCATCATGCGGACAAGGGCAAGACTGACACGTACATTCTTGACTTAGTTTTGTGGCTTCATCACCTTGTTTGCCATTCCAAATCAGGGAATGGAGGGATCAAGTCGCCCATCAAATCTCCTGTCCGTTCACCCACACAAAACGGGTTGACTTCCTCATTGGCCTCAACAACACACAGCTCACCATGTTCCGCGCTCTGCCAAGAAGACCAAGAAATGCTGCTGCATGTGAACTGCAGAAAGCTAACACCTGGAATTAGCAGAAGTCAGGAGTTCCGCACGTCGAAGTCTAAATCGGGTAAGAACAAGAGGTTGAGCAAGAGCAACAGCCATTCTCCAACGAGCTGCAGCAGGAACGACTTTTTCACAAGAAGGCCATCATTGCTTCCTGTCATCGACTTTGACATTGACAGAGTAAAAGCCATGGATGTGATTGATAGAGTAGATGATATAAGAAAGCCATGAAGCATCAGTTTGCTGGGAGGTTATCTCAATCTAAGTCTTAATGTTCTCGAACATCTGGAGTAGCAGGACGTCGTCAAGACAACGCCAACGTGCCGCAGACAGTTTTTGCAGACAAAATCTTCCTCCACTATGTGCAGAAATTCAGCAAGGGTGTGGTTGGCTTGTATCATTTTAGCCTGTGGGTTGAATCATAAGCAAAAGGGGAGAAGGTTTCAAATGGCCTGGAACTTTCTATATGTACAAAGGCATATCGATGAGTATTTCTAATAAAAGGAGTTATAAATTTGAGTAGTGACTTCTGCACATCTCTGATTGACTCAGTGGCATAATTGAGTCGGGTTCTCATGGACTTTGGTTTTGAAGATTACTTTTGGTTTCTTTGGTAGGGAGTCAAGAATATGCTTTCAAGACCTGATCATGGCATAGTTAAGCTTGAGGTCAACTTAGCCTCTGTTTGGGAGGAGGTGAGGGAAAGGGAGGGAAAGGTAAGGAAGGGGAAAAAAAAATTACCTCTGTTTGGGATGGGGTGAGGTAAAGAGGGGAAGAGAAAAGAAGGGGAAGTGTTCCCCTTCCATGCCCATGAATAGCCACAATTTCTTACACCCCAAATCGGGGTGTAAGGAAGGGGAAGTAATTTTATTCCAATTTTACCCATCTTCTTTTCTCTTCTCCGTTCTATTCTCCATTGTAAAACCATCCGCCGCTCATGAGGGCCAAAAGTCTAGCGGCGTTTCCCTCTTCCCTTTCTTCTTCTTCTCTGTTCGTGACGCACCGCCAGCTCCGCCGCTTGTGGGAGAGAAAGAAAGCGTCAAGCTGGAATTCTTCAGGCCCTCTCCTCTTTCCATCCACCGTCTACCGGAGAAGTAGAGCACCACTGGCGCTTGTCCTCTCGAGCAAGACCAATCCCGCGACACCGGTTTCCCCTTTCCGTGCGAGGTTCGATTTTCCGACAGGGACCCGATGCAGAGGTCGAAGACGAGGAGGAGGAGGAAGGAGATGGAATCGGGGAGATTTTTGACATTTTATCTCTTTAACTCCCATTTCCTTTCCTTTGGATCTTCCTTTCCTCCCAAACAAGGTTACTTTTCTTCTTCTCTCTTCCCTTCCCTTTCCCTCCTTTCCCCTCCCTTCCCCTTCCATTAATGAACCGTCCCTCACCCGATCCAAACAGAGCATAGGAGTTTGTCTAAATGGTGTGCTTGCCGACTGACTAGTGTGGTCGGTTGCCTAGTATATGCTAGCAGATTATTAGACCAGTCAATTGGAACAAAACAATGTCAATTGACAGAACAAAATAGTTTTGTTCAAACTTCAATGGGCAACATAACTTGATCAGTTGACTAGGAGATTGCCCAGCTGATTAGAAACCTATTTGAGTTCCACTAGAATAGTAGTATTGTTGGATCCAATATTAATACATTTGAATGTCTAGTTGACTAGACAGGATGATAGTTGACTAAGACAATCATTTTCAGCCTTGTGTAACTAAACGTTGGACCATGGTTCATTAAAGGCTTTTGGGCGCTCCGGGATATAGGTGAATTGGTTACGACAGAATAGAATTGCAAAAATAGATAAGGATTCGAATCTCGGCGAAGTCGAGATAATGCCTTCCTCCATCGTGATCAACTGCAGCTTCTTGATTTACCTCTTCACAGATGATCGTGGAGTCGATCGTCTGGGGCCGCTAAGGTGGTGGATTCCACCTTTTACAGAAATTAAAGGCTTTTGGATATCTTTGGATATGGTGCAATAATAAAATATTTAGTAAATTAATCAAGTACTTATCATTTGAATCTCATGATGTACTATAGAGTATTTTCTTTTAACGGGATAAAAATTTAGAATATTAGTTGTTTCCAATTGACCTTATTGGCGAATTAAAAGAAGACTGTTTACCTCCAAAATTAATTGAGTTCATAAGAGTGGATTATAAAAAAAACTTTTGGATGATGATTTTGAGATCCATCTACGTTTTTAATTAATTAATTAATTAATTTTCTACTAAATCAAGAATTTCTCTTACGTACTTGTGTCTTGTTTACTTTTAATGAAGGTGGAAAGAAAAAATGAATTTGTATGAAAATCAAGATATTTGTTTCCTGTTTATTTGATATAAAATTAAAGAAAAGATGAATTCTATTTCTCTTAATCGACGATTGATTTAAAAAAGTTGAGTTGATTTATCATTTGTTCGTGAGTATTTTTCGATTATCTTTGGGGTATAATTAAATTAGTTATTGTAGAACAGATTTATTGTAATAGATAAGAATTTGAATATGCTATCTCCGTAATGGTAACTATAATTTTTTAATTTACCTCCTTGTAGATGATATGATAGATCATATAGAACCGTTAGATAGCGAATTCTAATTTTTTTTTACTACAGTGAGAATTTTTCGATTTATCATAATCATCTGAAAAATTTTCGTAGGATTAATTGATCGCTACCGGAATTAAATTAAAGGAAGGCCTGACCCTCTGGATTAATTGAGCCTAAGGCCCATAAAACACACACACACAAACGAGGTCTGCCTGCCATGGCGTCGTCCTCCGACTCCGACTGGGAGAGGCTTCCTCTCAACCTACAAGAATCCATCCTCCTCCTCCTCCCCATCTCCACCCTACTCATCTGCAAGTCCCTCTCCCGTTCCTTCCTCCACACCATCCGTTCCCCCTCCTTCCTCTCCGCCTACTCCCTCCGCCGTTCCCGCCACCTCGACGACCTCATCTTTCTTCTCTTCATCGACGGCATCCTCGATCGCCGCCCCCGCGCCATCGCCTTCCTGCCCGTCCGCGCCACCTGGTTCCGCCTCCCGCTCCCACCTTCGCTGTGCCACATCCACACCTCCAACGGCTGTCTGGTCGTCGCCGAGAAATTTGAGGGTGGGCAATTCGTCTCCGATCTCCTCTCTAGGACAGTCACCCCCATCGCCCCGCTTTCGTTTCATTCCTATATCCTCTCACTGGTTGAAGACGAGGCCTCCACGGATTTTAAGATTGTGTCTTCTAGCAAGAACGTTATCGATGGTGGGATTCTTCGACCCTCCGATTGCCTGGTCTATAATTCCGCTTCTCGCCGATGGGAGTCTGCAGGGCAGTTTCCGCATCGCTATGCGATGCTAGGGAACGCAATCTTGTTGAATGGTCTGCTGTTTGTTCTCGGAAGACAGCCCGATCATCTACTTGCATTCGATCTGAAAACAAGAATGTGGAGCGTGGTAGATGAGGAACTTCCACTTTCTCTATTGTGCTTCCATTTGTTGGTTTTCGAGGAGAGGTTATTCTTAGTTGGTGGTTTGGATGGAGAAGAATTGACAATCACAAAAATTGAAATTTGGGAGTATGATTTAGTGGAAAAGCAATGGGGGAGGTTTTCTTTTATGCCTGACGAAATCTTTCAGCAATTTTGTGGTAACGGTCTTTTTTATTTTGATACAGTAGATCAATTGGGGATTGTTTTGTTTTGCAATACCAGAGAGTCCATCATTATAATGTTTGACATGTCCTCAAAGATTTGGTCACGGGCACCTGACTGTGATGTGTTGCCTAAGAGCAGGAAATCTTGGATTGGGCATGCTTTGGTTCCTTCAGTGCAATTATTGAAATGACTATATGAAGGTAAGCAAAAGTAGAATGATATACTTGCTCCATGTTAATATGTCAATACTGAACCTTGTGGGCTAAAGCCTATTTGTTTCTTGACCAACATGACTAGGTTAATCCTTTCTTGTTTCTTTGTAGAATGTAATATATCTATGTTGACAGTTTTTGTTGCTGGACTCTAGATTGTTGTTGCAAGAGAGATATCATGCCTTATAAAGTATAGGGAAGGCAAATGGAACAATGTAGGATAGACTTGCAATTATCTTTTCATGTCTTGGGATGTTTTCTTAACTATTCCACTAGGAAGCCACTAATTTGTAATTTTTTTTTCTGGTGAACAAAAATGCAAACAAACATAGAGAGTGTATCTCTGTGCTCATATGTGTCAATCTCTCATACACTCCATCAGTATTTTCACCATCAAAGTTAATTTTTCGATTTAAGATCTATGTAGCTTCTAAATTGAGTATGCATTTTCACATCCTTGAATTCTTCTATATCTAATTGATCCATAAACAACAGCCCAACCATTTGGAAGTCTTTGTTATATTTGCTTTCTGTACATGTCATGTTGTTAGCCATAGTGCTTTAATGACCTGATTGAAAAATATGAAGCACATGGATCATTAGAGCTAACTCCTTGTTTTTAGGGCATGAGTTATTCATCTTTAGGTTTCTCAATTGATGATCGCTCATAATGGTACATAAAAACAACAGTTCTTATTTCTCATGCAACTTGATCAAGATATTGTACCTACCACTTAGATTTGAACAAACATCCATTTATCTTTATAGATATTTACTTTTACTTAGCCGACCCCACCTAGTGGGATAGGGCTTGGTTGTTGGTTGTTGGTTGTTGTTGTAAATCTTCACTTTTATTAGGACGATTTACTGTTGCAATTATGCCCTAAGTGATTGGGCTCGATCGTTCATAGACTTTGATAGTTGAGCAAAGGATTTGAAATAGCCTTGCGTATGTATTTAATATATGCGTTAAGTTATGCACGAATTTGGTAGAACACACATAGAGTTTGTAGAGCATGTAACTCGACAAGGTCAAGTGTGGGTGATGACTTAGCAGGACCAAAGCAATACACTCAATGGCTTAGAGGTTCGATAGAGTTTGGAGAATGTTGCATGAGACATATGAGGATTTGCAAACTAGAAGTATTGAGATGATGTTGGAGTAGCTCATAGAGCTTGATTGGACTTCATGTGATTAAGTTGGCCCGGTGATTCGAGATCTGTTGGAGATTAGAGAAGGATATAATGGGGTAACCGAGGGACTTTAGAATGAGAAACATTGAGACATAGTGTCGATAATAGTTAAAAAAAAAGACAAACTATGTAGGTCAAGCGTGAAGGATAACATGTGCAGCGGGTTGAGGGTTTGGTGTCATATGAGGTGACCTGATTGTAATATTAATATGATAATGATAAAATATTGAGAGAAAAGTGAAGAATTATTAGGAAAAATATCAAAAAAGTTTTTTTTTAGAGTTAGGTGGGTTATATGGGTTCGTTCGGGTTTAGGGTTTCAAGTTGATTTCAAGTTCAGTTTAAGATTTTTTAATAATATTTTTGTTTCAATCCGACCTGAACCACTCGAATTGACACCCCTATTAAAGTATGTTAAATCTGGTTTAGGGTACAAACCATTATATAACACCAACATACTATCATATACTAGAGTGGCTTATGATTATGGTACAAGTGAACCATCTAGGTTTAAAAATGTTAGTAAGACATTTTAATCTAGAGAGATGTTTAGAGAGGTCGTGAATGACTTGTGAAGCCAATTGGGACTAATAGGTTTTGAATTTCAAAAAATGTACCTTTAGCATTCTAAAGGTAGGATATCCCAATGGGTTTGGGAATGAGTGGAAAGCCAAATCCTAGATTAGCACATTAGAGTAGTTTCATGCAAAGAAACATTGGAGTTTATATTTAATTTGCATGAAATTGATACAAATTGTATTTGATGTCAAATAAATTAATGCACAAGAGCAATTTAAAATATATTTGATATATAAAATTAAAAGGGATCAAAACAAAACTAGGAGTTTAAGGTTAGGCAATATTTAAATGACGGTTGAAGCGGCAGCCTAGGCGGGAGGCGGACATCAACCGCGCCGCTTTTGTGGAAGGCGGTGGTTTAGGCGGGATAAGTTAAAAAAACTCAGTGCTATCGGTGTTTTCAAAACAACTCACCCCTCCTTTCCCCTCTAATCGATGCCGCTGTTGTCACCCGTCGCCGCTAACATCATCATTATTGTTGATGTCGCCATCGATCGTCTTTAGGTTAGGTTTTTTATATAACAAAAAACCTAATTTGTTTTGGCATTTTGGCTTCAGTCGCATCACCGGACTCGAGTGACAAGTATGGACCCGTCGTCGAGCTAGGGTGACACTTATGGACTCATCGCGCCAGGCTCGGGCGACACTTCTGAACCCGTCGTCGGGCTCTAGCAATGCTTCTGGACCCGTCGCCGGGTTTGGGCTACACGTTTGAGTTCGCGAGACGGGTTCAGACTTGTCGCCAAACCTAGGCCACGGGTCTAGACTCGTCGTCGGGCCCAAGCAATGGGTCCAGATGCGTCACCCGAGTTTGATAACACGTCCAAAGCCAAAGTCGAAGCGAGGTTTTTCTTTTCTTTTTTTTACTCAACTTAGGATTTAATTGAATAATTTTATATTAATAATTTTAATTAACTCCTAGTTATGATTGTGATAATTTAAATAGACTTAATTAATGCATAAAATTAGCCTATTAATTTAATATATATATTTAAAAATATTTTTTATTTAAAAAAATATTTAGATTAAATTTTTTATTTTTAGTTAATATATTTAAGCTTAATAAAATTATCTTATTAATTTAATATATATATATATATATAGTAAAAAAAATTCAATTGCATAGGCGGCCGAGGCGGTAAGCAGTCATTGACAGGGAAACAAAATAGAAATAGAAGTGAGATCATCTTCCATGGTGGTGAGAAGGAAAACTGAAAAAAGACAAGGGGCTAGAAGAGGAAAACAAAATAGAAATAGAAGATAGAAATGTGACAGGGAAGTAGGGTAAGGAAAGATGAAGAATAGATAATGATGAAGCAAAGAGCACAGTAGAAAGGCTAAAGAGATAAACAATATGGGAGAAGAGAGTACAAAAAGATGAAGATGACATTCGGGGTTAGAAGAGTAGAGCTGGGCAGCAAGAGAACTAAAGAGCCAAAAACTATTCTTTATGGAGTTTAATAAGAGTCCCTTTTATTGATTTAAAATTTCTCAAATCTCAACACACTTCAGCACTCCATCCATAGCATAACCAACTAGTCAACACACACATTTGTCAATGTGGGCTATGATTTAAAATTTCATTCGATGGCGGACGAAATTTGTCGTTCCGCCTATCGCTCGACATCAACACCGCATGTCGCACGAAGGCCATGTGATCCCATGATGAACTCTGTGTGGTCGCAGAGGCCAACAAAGGCTACCGCGAACCCGTGCAACCTCCGTGGGTCATGCGGGAATGCTCGGGTATGAGTGTCCTTGCGGGATCATGGAGGACTGCGGAGGTCATCATGATCCGACGACCTCCGTGGGTTGCTGTGGGTGCAATAATGCAGTAAGGAACCTTGTGTTAATAATTAAATCTTAGATTAATAATTTCAATCAACTCTTAGCTATAAAAGGATAAACAGACTTAATCAAAGTCTAATAAAACTATCCCATTAATTTTATATATATATATATATATGTATTTATTTTAATTTTAAAAATATATAATAAAATTTGTATTTGTTTATTTATTTATCATATTGAGACGTTGCGATCTTGTATTTTTTAAAAATATATATACTTCATTTTTTTAATTTTTAGATTAAATTTTTATTTTTAATTAATATATTTTATATTTAAAAAATATTGAAATTATATCGACACAATACGATATCGAAACTCCAAAACCGTATTTTGGTCATAAATCAAAACTCTGATACGGCTCCAGATTTTAAATCATGATGTGAACTAAGTCATATTTTTGGTTTTTAGCCAAGTGTTCAAACCTAATCTAACCCAAAGATCAAGTACGAACTCCAGTGCTTGTTAATGATGCCATTTAACTTTTTCAGATTTGTCACTTCAAATACATCTATTTGGACATGCTAATGCTCATAGTGTTTAGTACATGGAAGGAGGGTTAGATAACTGGCGGTAGATTAACCATTCTCTACTTAGACACAATCGACTTTGTAATACTTCTATGATTTAGCCAGTGTGGAAAAAAGGAATCTAGAGACTGGAGGAGAGGAGACTGATGGATTCAATTGCTATTGTTCTATGTTCAGCAAATTCACACTCATGTAAAATGGAATGAATTATGGACAAATATTCTTCGCCTTCAAGTCTGGTTTGTTTGGGCTCCACAGTTCCTCAGAGATTCAGCTGGAATGTTCTGGGTCAATATTGCAGGATTTTTTTTTTTTAATTTGACGCAGATTTCCTTTTTGTCTCTAGGAAATGGACTCTATGACATACTCTCCCTGCATAACAAGACTTAGGTTCCTTGGAGCCTGTTCACATTTTGCTGCAACATTATGCTGCCTCGGTCACTATTATAATTCAGGGGCACAGTTGAGTATTTCATAGCTTATTGTTTTAAGTATATCCATTTTCTGTAATCAGCATATGTATTATAGTCAACAATAATAGCAGGCACCTGGTGGGAGTAGATTATTTTTATACTTGACTAGGAGTTGCATGAGAAATATTATAGTGGGTGTAGATTATCAGCAAATAATTTTACAACATTTGTGTGTTGATTGTGATTGATTCGTAATATACATCATTGCTCTAATTCATTTACTAACCTAGGCAGTTCATTCTCCCCGGTAAGCAACAAATTCATTTTCCATTATTCTGTTTACACTCTTTGCTTAATGTTTTAGGAAAGCATAACCTGATCCTGATAATACTCTTCTTTGAAATTGCTTATGCGTGCACTTCTTGGGCATTTTCTCAGAATGCACATGTGACTCGGCTATGGCCGATAAAATTTGGGTAATTGCTTATCGTGTATTACTTGTGTAATGGATTTTGAGGCCTTGGTGTAGAAATCATCAGTTCTGTCGGTTTTTCTGACCACCTCACTGTTGATTGCAGAACCCTAACCTGATGCTGCTGTTTGTGTATTCCTTCATGGAGGTACGAAGGTGCTCGAGGCCATCCAGTGCTATTTTGTTTAATTTCCTTGAAGTACTCAAAACTGAGATTCTCAATCATCTGATATTTGCCTTAAAGATGTAGAAAGCCTTTCAGTTTCATGTCCCTCCTTGTATAGGAAGGGATTGCTTGATGTTGGGATATGGAAGCATATTTTGTTGACAAGTATTCTGACAAAAAAAAAACTTAAGTTATTGTCGATATAAATTATGTTTTCTTTTCACTTAGTTGAAGTCTAGTCTTCACCTTGTCCCAAAGAGCAATGCTAATGGAACATCTAAAAAATATATGGTCCAATAATTCATTAGTCCTTTTGCACAATGTAAGCGGTCATGTTAGTGAGTGATAGAGGTGTAAATCAGCCATACTAACAAAAAAAATGTGGGGATAAACAGTGGAACTACACAAGATTTTTTGATAACATTTATAAAAGTGAAAGGGCAAAACAATAATATAAGTCTGGGATAAAACGAAACAATTGTGTATCATATCTATCGCACATAGATGGTTTTACAAGTTGGTTTCCCAGCAGTTTATTAAAAGATGAATTCCTTCCAAATGTTTAATAATACTTTGCCCCCAATAAACAATAATCAGATGATTCAACCTTCATCTTCCAATCCATGGTGGTGATAAAATTCTCCGAAGCTGTTTCGGAAAGACAATGCAGAGTGCAGAACCAAGCATCGGCCATGTCCTGACCACGGCTATGTACACCAGCAACCATATCGACGTCTGCTGCTTTAGCAGGAGTTTATTTACAGAGTTGTTCAGAGAAGCAGCCACTTCGTCAATAACCTTATCATCGTTCTTGTTCTCGAGCTCTTGTCCTGATGAAACAACAATTTGCTGAGCATCTTCAGCACCCACATTTTTGTGCTGATCTATATTCACAATCTCGATATCCTCAGATTTCATGTTTTGGTTTATTTGGCTATCAAACACCTCCTTATGATCATTCTGTGCCCCATATTTCTTATTTGCAGCAACAGTTCCATTTTCCATGATGTTTAAGAATGGGCCTTGGTCAATTAATGGCTCATGAGACAAATGTAAACCCTGCGTCGGTGCCTGCACTATGCAGTGTGATATCAGAATATTTAAGTGTATTAATCATGATAAATGAGAAGGTCACGAATTCATTATTGAGTATAGAAGAGCATGTCACTGCACCTTTTTCTTTTGATGCATGTATGGACTAGATTGAAGAACGTTAAGGAACTCGTGAACAGCTTCAACCCACCTGCAATTTAAACACCATGCCGTTAACACGAGCCTTATGAAAATCTACATATGTGCTAACTCAAGAGGTATCTGTTCACAGTTTATCAATACTCTAATCACTTTGTAAAAAGTGAAAAATAATTAGACACCCAGTAGCAAATGAAGGCATGATTCATGGAATTCTCTTTACAAAACAGAGCACTACCACAAGCTTTGAGCTGTTAGTCCTCTAAAATATGCAAGGTGTCCACCATGAGTAGTAGTAGCCAAAACAACGTTCACATTTGCCCTACACAGCGGACTAAGCCATAAGCAGAAGAATTCAAGAGAAACCTACTCTCAATCTCACAGGAGGAGCCAATTGTTTGCGCTTATACCTGCATTCATCCCAGGGAATTGCTTCCCTTGTGCATAGCGGATCGTCCAATGCGCTGATGCATAGAAGTGGTACAGAAACCTTTCCGATAAAGTTTGCACTGCTACAGCAGCGATAGAATGTATCCACAGTCTGAGAACATAAATGCATCTCGGTAACTAATGGAACACAATCCAAGTAATACAGTGAGAAGAAACTACCTCAAACTTCCCAACAAGCCTAGTGGCATGATTGTCAAATTCCCGGACCAAGCATGACTAGTAAGAGCAAGAGTATAGAATACAAATTTAGGTAATATAACAAAGAATATAGAATATTAGTACAATATATTAGAAAAAAAATAGCAAACTGATAAAATATCATAAATTAGCCAAATATTAAAAAAAATATATGTTAAAATTTCCAATGTGAATGAAGAGTATAGTGTCTTTTATTTATCCTTTGATAGTTTAAATTTATGTCTCCTAAATATGAAGGCTAAGAAGCTACTCATCCTTAAGTCAAAATCATCATCATAATATGTTCTTTCTAACTGTTTGGGGTCGGCTACAGTGAATTCATCATTCCATTACCATTGAGTTCCATGCAAAACAATGTCATTTAGTAACTTTTATTACCTTAACAAATATTTTATGAGGTCCATCCACCAAGAGGATGTATTTTGAGGGAGTTAAGCCGCAAAGATCTTTACAGTAAAGTTCTCTTGGAAGAACTAGAAGATTTTGTTTATTTATTTTTAGAAGACAACACTCCCTTTTGAAGTGCCGTTTTCAATAAAAGAAAATAGAAAAACTATCTCCCCTTTTCGTTTTGTTAGGATCTTCCTTGGTGGGATGATCAATCATCTTATTGTTTTGATTAGGAGCCACAAGTGCATCGACTTATAGGATAATCATCATATTCCATGTCACCAGATCCAGCCTATGTGGCTCTATCACAGGTCAGCACTCTTGCTTATGTAAGGGCCCCACGCAATTCCCCACTCAACTCAAACTCCTGAGTTCCACATATAACTTCCCGAGTTCCTTGTACAACTCGGCATCCTGAGTTCCTCATATAACTCGGCATCTAAGTTCCCCGTACGGCTTTTTTTTTCTTGAGCTTCTTAATCGACTCGGCTTCCCGAGTCCTACCTATAGCTCAATTACTAGAGTATCCTTGTGCAACTCACTACCTGAGTTCCCTAGTCAGCTAGGCCTCCCGATTAATGCTCCTCGAGCTCTCCCCTCTTATCTCCTCGAGCTCCCTATGCAAGTCTAATCTCTCGAGCTCTCCATTTCCTTGCAGCACAGTTAGGGTCTTCCTTGGTGGAATGATTAATCATCATCTTCTTGTTCTGATTAGGAGTCATGAGTGCATTGCCTTATTGAGACCCTTCCTCCCTTTTTCTATATTTCTTTCTCATTTGTAGGGTATTGTCCAACTCCTTAAGAGAAGTTTCTTTCCTTTTGTATTTTAAGAATCTTCTAAAATTCTTCAAAGAAGTTTGAAGGTAGGAGTTTGCAAGGAAACACTGCAAAGGCTTTTTCCAAATTCACGTTATTCTGCGTGAATCGTGAACCCTTTTTGCAACACTTAAAATTGTTGTAGTACATTACGATTATCAACCATATAAAAATTATTAAATTTACTCCTAAGGAACTTTTTGCATGTTGTATCCTTGAATGTAATTTTTTTCTAGTGAGTTCGAAATTTCATTTGCCAATGCATCTTTTAGTATTGTAAGGCAAGCAATGTCCCAAGTAGTTGGGTTTGACCAAGTTGCAAAATGATGCTCCAAGTGGTTGGGTTCGATCAGGTTGTTTTGATGATATTAGCAATGAGTTTAAATTTGGTTTGACTTATATCACTATCACAGTTATGTGCATTAAATGTGCAAGGATTTAGAATAGTGCATATGGAGTTTGTGGAGGTTAGTAACTCGAGCTGGTCGAGTTAGTTTACGCTCAACAAATCAAGGACCTAGAACAAGTGTAGGGGCTTAGGGAACTTAGAAGGCATTGTAGGGTAAGGAGAGTTGAGTGGTGGTTAATGTGATCGAAGATGCTGGATTCAATAGCTTAGAGGCTTGGAATGAGGTGGACTCAAAAGGCAAGGAGACCTAAATAGCTCAATCAAGTTCATGGAGTTTGGTGCATCCAACAAACTCAAGGGGGCAATGCGTAATGTACTTTACGGCTACTTGAAGCGAGGTGGACTCATAGGCATGAAAGATCAAATGACATGACATAAGCTCGGAGAGCTTAATGCATTCACTAGATCGAAGGTCTAACATGAGTTGAACTCAAGGGCGAGGAGCATTAAAAGGGCAGCCTGGTGCACAAAGTTCCCGCCAATGTGGGATTCCGAGGAAAGGATTGTACGCAACCTTACCTTGCTTTGCAAGAGGTTGTTTCCGACGGGCGAGGAGAATTAATACGGTTAAATACCAAAAGGTATGAAAGCTATAAGAAACTGTGTAATGTGTAATTTTAATCTTGGGCTTTTACTTTTGAGCAACATCTTTAGGATTATGTGTTTAGCTAGGTAGGGTATACTACCAAATAGTTTGGTTTAAAGCCTTCAACTAAGGATAAGTCCCAAGTCATAGCTTGCAATTTAAGTTGGTCCCAACACTTTATGTCGGCATACTAGGATATAGACCTAGTAATAGAAGAACCACTGACAAAGGTTAATCAACTAAAGGTTGATTCAGTTAACAAGAGAACGACGATCAATCGAGTCAACTAAATGTGAGGGTTTGGTGAACAATAATATTTTGTTTGAGTAATAGTCAGTTGGATGTTCCTTTATGTCAACTGGAGGTTTTACAAATTAACTAGACGAGATTTTCAATCAAATGTCAATATAATATAGCAATTGATGACTCAACAGTAATATATATCTGGTTAGTCGATTAGAAGTGAACAAAATGTGTTCAATGAAGCAACACGTATAAATTAAAAACCAATTAAAAACCATTTGAAGAAATAGCAAGCTTCTTGTCCATAAGAATTCTCATTAATTTTTTCATTAATATGGAGTGACACAGGCTAAGTATATTGCTTCATATCCTAGTAGTCTTACCAATTTCACAAGGTAACTCCACTGATGTTGAATCACTAAACAAAATTTTATATTCATCAACAGGATACAGCGCCTAAGATTCACTTTTTTTTTTTTTTTTTGCAGAAGAAATTACAAGATGATTGATTTTTTTGTTGTTTGTCTGTGAATACAATACCGAACACACTTGAAGCTTCGCAAATGTTTGCTTATATCTGTATTGATACTTTGCCTGTGTAGGAATGTTGGTCATAGGCAATGTTGGTCATAGGCTTAATGAAAAAGGATCGATGATTGTGAGGCCAGACAGTGTGAGAAAAATGTGAAACCTTATAAGCATAGATGTTGATATGTCTACTATAGGCCAGGTTGTCTTACCAACAGAGATCCACATAGACAATTAGAATAGTTAGTTAGGACATAAGGTGGTAGTATGGTTTGATCAAGAGAACACATCAGAAGTTTCCTGGAAATACCTTATCTTTTCATTTTTTGTCTTTTTACTTAACAGCCAAGGTATGAAGTCATTAAATTTATTTTTAGGAAGAATTATGCTGGAAAATTGGTTTGTAAATCCAATACTCACTAATTCACAAAGGTTAACTTCTATTAGGATGATTTAACATAATCAGTGCATACCTGTCTGATGCCTTCCCAGTTTGCCAGCCTAGTTAAGACATGCTCATGTCTGCATCAAATTGGAAGAATGACAATATGAATTGATAATTAATTTAATGTAATACAAAGTTGATAAAACACTAAGCACTTAGGCTAAACGTCAATGGATCTGAACAATATTGACTAAATTCATATACTACGAAGATTTCAGAACATACAATTTTGCATAATCCTTGAGACCAATTGTTAGGGCTCTGTTATAAAATTGTTGGATTGGCTTTCTATTAAGAAACCTGTCACAAACCTACAAAATTCACAAAATACCATATATATCAACAAGATGAAACCTAAAGTTAGTACTATAAAAAGGTTCCAATTGGGTTGCATGATTATCGACACAAACATATGGTACATGGAATGTGTTTATTAAGGGAAGAGAAATGTGTTTATTAGTGAAACCATATTAATCCATTGTATCAAAAGAAGGTTCGGCAAAAACAATTTGGAAGAATGATACTAGTAAAAGTGTCTCTAATTTTCTTATTACTACAAAATAAACATATATGAACAGAATAATTGCATAATCAAATGACACAGAAGTATAAATTTTGTGTAGAAAATCTTTCTCCATCACACCTGTACATAAATAGAAAAAACAAAATAGTTATCTTTTTTTACCAGCAAACATAATTAAAACCTTGCAAAACTAAGAGGGAAATTACTTTTTGGGAGACACAAAAAACTTTTTTCAGAAGTAAAAAAACAAAGAAAGGGCACTTACTCTAGAAACTTCCAAGTAAATTAAAAATTAAATCATTCAAAAAATAAATACAACTGAAAGGATGGTTGGTGACCGAAGTTCTTTATGGGTTTTCAAATTGCTATATGCAGTGTTCCAGTTATCAAGTCATTGGAGTTTAGTTCTATACATATGATGCAATAGTTTTCTTTTAACAAATACATATACAAGATTTCATCTATCTCAAATTTGGTATCAGAGAGATTGTGTGTTAGACTGTTAGGTAAGGGTTTCTTCCTTCCTCAATCCCCTTTAGGAGGAGACTGAATTTGAAATGAAGAGGCAGCCTTCCCTACCTCCGCCATCAACAAAATCCTAATTCCCACCAATGTCTCCCTTTCCTCCACCAAGCTAAAAGGGAAAACCCACTTATGCCTGCTGTGCAAGAGCTGAACCAAGATATTCACTGGGTTACACTTGCTGCAAGACCTGACGTCACACGATAATAGCTCCTTGCCAGAACCGGGTCACCTCACTGGATCACAAGAGCAGTGCCCACACTGATCTCATGGTCTTAATGCTCAGCTCCTTCAACCACATCCCCTCCACTCTCATCTTTCAATGTCGAAGGTAAAAAGATCAACAACCTATTCACCTTAAAAGAAGATCCCCAAACTTGTCTTTAGTTGTCTCCTTTCCTTGTACTTTGTGCTCCACCTCCTCATCTTGCCTTACTATGGTATGCAACAAAAAGCATGGTTGCCTCCATCTCATGCACCAATGTTTTTTATTTCCTTGTCTACATCATATAAGATGAAGCATGCATGGGATACTCGATCGAAGCCCAATAAGTTCTTTTAAAAAGAAAAATAAGTATCAAAATGGCATCTGAGGAAAAGAAGTCAGTGACAAAAAAATAAAAAAGGAAGGCATAATAAGAAAAGGATGAATCAATCATCAAATTTTTTATTAAAAGAAAAAAGTAGTTTAAAAATTCATTAAAAAGGGAGAAAGATTAGTTGGTATAATCATGTTAATGGTTGAGCTCGACCAGCTTGTTTATATTCAAACTCATGCAAAGTTTTTGCTTTCTTACAAGTGTTTTTTCATAGAAAAATTTTTTGTATGAGATTTCACCACATTTTGAAGGAGAACAATTTTAGTGGGATTTGAGAAATGACTCACCTAACAAGTCGGTATGTCATGAAATAAAACCGAGATCCAAACCACATAAACAATGCTTTTATTTGTGTTTATATTTCCATTGTATATCTCTTACTTTATCTAAGCCTCATATTTTATACAAGAGTAGTTGATTGTTTTTATTTTAAAATTTTTGACTATTCACGCTTTCTAACCACGCCATCGATCCTACAAGATTTAGAGAGCACAAAAAAATATGAAGATTTAAAGAATCTATTGTTCGCAATTTTTCAGTTTTGTAATTCTTTTTGTCGCATGCTAGAACCACTAAACTCTAATTCATCATCCATTTTTTTCTTGTTTCGTGTGCATGATTGAAAATTGGGGTAGTTAGTATTGGTGGTTTTAATATCATTTTCTCTCAAAGTAAAAAATGATTAACAGCTCAATTTCCTCTAACATTTCACTCTTGGAGTAAATGATTAGTATTTGACTCTCACTTATATTTGCAAACCCTTTATCTTAGTTGTTTGCAATTTTGACAAGAGTAGTTATTGTTTGTAGTTTCCAACCTTTCCTCTCCTGGATAAAATAGTTGGCAACTTAGTCACCTTGTAACAATTATACACCTCAAAGTAGATGATTGGAATCCTAATCTCACTTATAATTACATTTTATATCAATTTCTTCATAGGTTGCTACTTTCAGAGTATCTGTTGTCTTTCTTCTCTTTGAGTATCCTCTTTCTATCGAGTAGTTGTCAAAGTTTACTCGATTCTTTTTAACATCCTCATTTTTTGGAGTAAATCAAATTTTACTCAATTTCTTCAAGATATTAACTTATAATCTCAAGAGTAGAAATTAGAGCCCTAATTTATTTAATTCACTTTGCAATCTCTTACAAAATCTTATTAAACCTGAGAGGAAGTTAAGAAAAAAGACCCAGAACTCAGAAAATATCATTGACTTCAATATAGCCTTTGATTCAAAGCATCACACCATGAAGACTCAATTTTGCTCTAGGATTGTTTCTTTGGCTTTCTCAATTTTTGCTTGGGAATTTTTAGAGTTGATGATGCAACATATCATAGGCTTCTTTCCATCACTGGTTTTCAGGAGGATATCATGCCTTTCAGATATCTTGGGATCCCACTTGCTGCTAAGCATCTCCGGCTATTTGACTACAACCCTTGCTAGACTCTCTAATCCGAAGGATTAACGTTTGTTCGCAGAAGACATTGTCCTATGTGGGCACGGCGCAGCTTATCACATCTATGCTTTAGGGCGTAGAGTGCTTCTGATTATCCATCAGGTCATTACCTCAGGGTATCATTGATCGCATTGATAGTATTTGCAAGTCATTCATGTGGACATCCAAGCACCCTCTAGTGTCGTGTCCTGATATATGTCGGTTAAAGGACGAGGGCGACTTGGGATTCAGGGACTTGCGGGCATGGAACCTAGCCCTTGGCTAAGGTTCTCTGGCAGATCCAAGAGGAGGATGCCTTCTGGATCATATGGATCCACCACACTTACTTGAGCTGCATTGATATTTGGGTCTGGCAAGTAGCCCACTCAGATTCCCCTTTGATCAAGCAACTACGGCAGATACATGATCTCATATTCGCGGCTACTGGGCACTTGCAGATGCTAGACATATGCTGGCAACTTGGTTTGCACGGGATGATGGGGTGGCCTGGGCATACGACTTCTTCACACGGCCTAGTCCCAAAAAGTCATGGGCTTGGACAGTATGGAAGACCTACTTACAGCTGAGTCATGCAATCACTTTCTGGATACTAGCACAGAGGCTACTTCCCACTAGAGATCGGTAGGATTATCTAGAGGACCGATAGTGCACTTTTTGTGGGCAGGTGATGGAGACAAAGGAGCATCTGTTTTTTGGATGCCCCCCTATTGCGGAGCTATGGCTGAGGATCAAAGACGGGCTTCATGCATCAGGAGATGTCAACCTATTGACGGATGATGAGAGTCTTCGGACGGCATTATCGTGGGAGTCAGACATTGACAAAGGCTCGTCACCTTGCCTTATCATCTATGATACATTATATGGAGGGCCTGAAATCACAATTTTTTTGGTGAGGGACAGCTCGATATAGAGAAGATATTCAGGAATGTGCAAATACATGTATATACATGTCTTTAGGTATTTATTCTGATCTGATATTTAAGACATGAGAAGTCCCTAAAGATTCATTTTGTACATTTTGACACGCGTTATACCACTTTTACTTATCCAAAAAAAATACTATTAGAAACTGCAATATTATTGCAAGATATAGTGACACCAATGCAATTTGTATCCATCTGTTAAACCTCAATAACTATGCTCATGTATCTCAAAAAGTTGAATTTCAACACAGATCCACAAGTTTGGAAGCCAAAACTTGTAACAAAAAAAAAACAGAAGGTACAAAAAGGAGACTAATTTTGACTATCTCCAATGAGAAAAAAAAAGTCTTATGAAAAACAATTACATCTCATGATAGTTTAAAAGGATATATTGCAATTTAAATTAACCGAACCTATAGCAGCCAATTAAGCTATTCAAAACAGAAACTTGAGAAACATATCTTATAGAATAATATTCCTAGAAATAATAAATTTTTAAACATTGTTAAACTAACTGACCACTAAATCCCATGGAGAACAAATAGATGCAGCACCAGCAATGGGCGTGTTCCCTTCATCTTCTCCAAGATACTTCACCTAAACTTGTAACATAGGAAAACCGTAAAATAAGAAAACATATTACATGAAAAAAAGCAAAAAGGTGAAGTGATTGCTTGCAGAAATTGATAACTGAGGGAATTGAAAAAGGGAAATATTTTGCAATAGAACACAGAATAACATCTAGTGGTAGGGCATCTATCTAGTTGACTAAAATCTAAGTGCAACAACAATCTGAGATGAATTATCAGTGAAACAGAATATGATGGGTCCAAAATATTGTATAAAAAGATGATATTCAGATTTCTAATGATTTATGCTTCGATTCGTGCTCCAGAATAGCAATTCAAAAATTCAAAGTTGGCCATTGGGCCCACTGAATCATAGCTGACTATGATACATTCTACCGGAGACTATTGGTGGTCATAATTGAAAAAAAAAATAGAACTGCCTACAGATACCAAATTAGACTGTCCTATGCTTACATAGCATATATATCAAATTAGAACCATGAAGTTAGATCAATCAACTTGTTCGATATGTTTCCATAACAATTATAATAATAATAACAATAACAAGTTGCTCAATATGTAGATAAAAATAGTCATACACTTATGCTTGAAATTGGTATTCTTGAATATCTTTGGTTTTATCAAGAATATTAATATATAAATTAGTCCAGATTGAACTTTTGGGAAATGTGTTAGTGAATCAACTTTAACATGGTATAGATTTACAGTGCAAATCCTAACTGTGTTAAAATGAAACATTATCTTATCAATTCATGTTATTGGGTTTGGGTCAATCAATTGTACACCTGCAAATAATTACATACATACATGAAGGGAGTATTAAGAAAATCAACCTCAAAAGGTTTTAATCATAAAATTTTTCATTTGATCTCAAATGATATTTAAATTTTAGACAACCATATGAAAGTAACCTTGGCCACGAGAATCTAAACTAGACTCTAATATTAGATGTTATAAAAGATTTAGGAGAAGTGTACTCAAAAGTAATAAAATGGTTTTGCATGCTAATAATGCATTTTGCACATTAAATGTTCTGTAAGCCTTTTAATCTAGAACATAGTAAAGTCCAAGGCGGCAACATTTATCCTCTAGAATACAAGCTTATTCATGCATTATGAAGCAACAGTCAAAAGAAGATAATCACACAATATATGTACTGGAATCAAATCAAATGTCTTTTTGCAAACATCAAACAGAATCTCCAACAATAAACAATGAGTTGTATGCTGACCAGAATATTAGCACCAACACTTGTCCCAACAGCAAAAAGATTAGCTTTCGGATATTTTTGATGAAGATAATTGATAACTTCTCGGATGTCTTCAGTCCATCCAGCATTGTAAAAGCAATCAGACTGTCAAATATCAAGAAAAATGCTTCTATCATAATCACCTAAAATGGATCTCTATCAGGTTTGCTGAGCAATTTCAAGTATCTATGCTGGCATTAGTCTACTCAGCTGTCTTCCTTCCGATTAAAAAGGACTCTTGAGTAAAAACATTAATGAATGCTAGCCACAAATAAAAAAGAAACATCATCTCTCAGAGCTTGGACTTCGAGCAAGCACCTCAAAATGATCATCTGACAGATGGACAAAATGAAATATTCTAATGTGGAAAAGGCACTTACAAAAGACAAGATGGAAACTAAATGTGTATAGATTAGCAACGATAGCAACATGCCTAATAAACACATGACATCCAATATAAGATAGAAAGGATAAATACCATGCAAAATGTAGATAGCCATGTATATGATTTCAGTTCAGGAGATAGTGACCAACTTAGATATAGGAATATGCCCCTAACATTTGTAAAATAAATTTGTAGAAAGAGGTGAAGCCAGTGATCTAAACTTTGACAATGTGCATTGCCCACTCCATTCTAAAGAGGTTGTTTACATGACTAAAAATCCCTTTTACTATAGTCTGTGAAAAGTTGCTAATCTATCAAGTTTGTGAAGATCTCATGACCATTCTCAGTGCCCATCAGATTAAGGATTCTATGTCAACTTATCTGGGTTCGGTCTCTCGCCTTCTGTGTGACATCAATGAATTGCTCCCACCTACGGCCACTCCTATTGAAGAGTTTGAAAATCGGAAGAAATTTTTTATGTCTCTAGCTTTATATGGTCTGCCCACAAAATATTTCCATGTTCGTGATCAGATCCTGGGCAGCCTCACAGAGGCTACCATGGGAATATCAGACTCAGGAGATGTCTTTGCCCATCCAGAATGGAAACAAGCAATGCTCGATGAAATGTGTGACTTGCAGAGTAGTGGGACTTAGGACCTCGTTCCTCTACCATCAGGGAAGTCCGTTGTCGGTTGTCGATGGGTGTATACGGTGAAGGTTGGTCCAGACGGAAAGGTTGACCGGCTTAAAGCTCGCCTCGTTGCAAAAAGTTATACTCAAATCTTCGAATTGGATTATGGGGATACTTTTTCTCCTGTTGCTAAGATGTCTTCTGTGCGCCTATTCCTGTCTATTGCTGCGATTCAACATTGGTCTCTTTATCAATTTGACATCAAAAATATTTTCTTACATGGTGATTTGCTCGAGGAAGTCTATATGGAGCAACCTCCGTGTTTTGTTGCTCGGGAGGAGTCTTCTGGTCTTGTATGTCGCCTACGGAAATCTTTATACGACCTCAAGCAGTCTTCCAAAGCATGGTTCGGTAGATTTAGCACTGTAATTCAACAATTTGGCATGACTCGGAGTGAGGCTGACCATTCTGTCTTTTATCATCACTAATCGACTGGTTGCATCTACTTAATAGTTTATGTTGATGATATTGTTATCACAGGTAATGATAATCTCGGGATTTCACAGGTGAAACAGCATCTTTTCAAACATTTCCAGATAAAAGATCTCGGCAAATTCAAATATTTTTTGGGGATAGAAGTGGCACAGTCCAAAGATGGGATTATCATATCCCAAAAGAAGTATGCAATGGATATTCTAGAAGAAACAGGCATGTTAAACTCAAAGACAGTCGACACCCCTATGGATCCTAATGTCAAGCTCACACCAAATCAGGGGGAGCCTCTTCCAGATCCTGAACGATACAGACAATTAGTAGGGAAACTAAGCTACCTTACTGTTACTCGTCCAGATATCTAGTTTGCAGTAAGTGTAGTAAGTCAGTTTCTCAACTCTCCATGCAAGGAACATTGGGATGCTGTAACACGCATTATTCGATATATCAGAGGCGCTCCAGGAAAGGGTCTATTGTACGGAGACAAAGGACATACTCAAGTCGTAGGCTATTCTGATGCAGATTGGGCAGGATCTCCCATTGATAGGAAATCTACTTCTGGTTTTTGTATATTTGTCGGAGATAACCTTATTTCTTGGAAAAGCAAAAAGCAGAATGTTGTGGCAAGATCCAGTGCAGAGGCAGAATATCGAGCTATGGCCATAGCCAATCAAGAGCTTATATGACTCAAACAGTTGCTTCAAGAGCTAAGATTTGGAGAGGTTACACAAATGTCACTTATATGTGACAATCAAGCGGTCATGCATATCGCCTCGAATCCAGTTTTTCATGAGAGGACAAAGCATATTGAAGTCGACTGTCACTTTGTCAGAGAGAAAGTCATATCTGATGAAATATCTACTAGTTTTGTTAACACACATGATCAGCTAGCAGATATATTCACCAAGTCACTGAAAGGTCCTCGAATTGACTACATATGTAACAAGCTGGGTACATATGATTTATATTCTCCAGCTTGAGGGGGAGTGTTAAAATATTTAGGGATAAATATATTCTTTTATAGAATAATTCTCCTAGAATAGGACCCTATGTTTGTATATAAATAGGGGCTTATCTCTTATAATAAACAAGATCTATGATATTATTTTTCAATTTTCTTTATGCATTTTCCTTTATTGTATTGTTTATGTCAGCATGGTCCAATTGTCATAATGAGCTATGACATTATGTCAAGATATTTTTAAGTCAATAAAATTTCTAGCATTTATTGTTGTTATATTTTTGTCTTCAATTGATGATTATTTTATAGTTATAATGCAGTGGTGGATATTATTACGAGTGAGGTGCTTATTGATTGTATAAGGATAAAACCCTTTGAGTTATGACAGCATCACGTGACCTTATCCTCCCTAGGGGGTCATAGCCTTCTCCCCTAGTGTAAAGGTCATATATAGAATGGTTTATCAAACCTTGTTGAGCAACAGAGGTGTGCGACTCTCAGATCTAATAGAGGACTTTAGCAAGAGTTTCTAGTTTGTAAACTTGAAGGTAGGACAAACCTACTTGTCTGAAGAACTTAGGTGGGATTGATAGGCTAGTGAATGAGAGATCTCAACTCGATTTGTCAATGAGGAACTTGAAAGAAGGGCAACATACCAGTGGAGGCTACAAAAGTAGCACAGGAAGAGGAAAGATCTATGCTACACTAAGAGGCGGTTTAGGAGTCAACTTCTTTAGAAGAAGGCTACCACAGTTGTAAAACAAGAATGACAAAAGCCAATGTAGAGTTCCTAATACAATTAATGATGTAGTTTGGAACTCAATCTTTCAAAATTCAACAATTATTCTAAAGAAAATGATTAAAATTGGAATTCTGTACCTAAAAAATTGGATCAAAATTGGAATAATCTCCTATTTTATGGATAAAGGAGTAGCAAATTTAAAATCTACCTTTATTAACTAATTTTCCTAAATAAAATTATCTACCAAAATAAAATTTTACAAAGTATAAAACTTTAAAATTGAATTTCCAATCTGCATTATCAAATCTATGATTGACACATGCACTTCATTAAAGAGGGAAACAAAACGTAACAGATGAATTTACAATGTATTCTCATACTAAAATAGAGTTTAGATAGAATAATTAATATAAGAAGAACAATTATATTTTTTTTAGCAAGGTTCAACTATGACATCCTAGTGACCCATAAAGGATTGCAATGAAAGCATAGTGAAAGAAAAAAAAAAGTAGAGTGAGGGATAAAGAATACGTACTAGTTATCATAATTCTTGCCACATGATACAAGGATTGAATTCACAGGGAAATTCCCTACTAAGTCAAACAAGCAAATAAAAATTAAAGTAAATCTTACTGTAATGGAAATGCCAGCCAATCCACGATGGTTGCTCACCACAATGTTCTGCCCTTGCTTTGCCAAACTATATGTCAAATGCTTGAGGTACTGCAGAGTTGTGTTGATGCTAAGATGTCAATAATTCAAAATGCTTGAGGTACTGCTTGACAAATACTAGATCTCAACTTGAAATGTTTATTAAAGTAAAAATTTCATAAGTGCGCTGAATTTGTCAGTTCAACTAGATAAAACAACAAAATAGAAGTGGTGACAAAGTGTTTGTGGTCTTCAACATCTTGCCTGAATCCATGAGTAAAAAAGATGGGTGTGTAGAAAAATAAAACTAGGAGCAACTGCACTTCGAACAATAACTTGATGAACCTAAACCATGTGACAAAATGGTAAGCATCATCTAGGAACAAAAGGCTTCATTTGCTTTCTGGTGTCATATGTGAGCTAACAAGGTGTTATCCATCTCACATAACTAAGCCTTCACATCAATCAAGGTTCCAGTTCACAACCCAAAGCAGGTCCTCGGTTCCTAACAAGAATATGTGAGGTTCAGCTTACTGGTACGTGTTTTGTGTTCAGCTACATTCCATGGATAATCCCTTTCCTCTTGTTGATCATCATGATATGACCCAACAGGACTTGAGAAACAATACTCCTATTAACAATGTACCAAAAAACAATCTTAAAGCTAAGTCACCGATGTTAGTCTCATTTAGCTCCCAGTAATACATAATCCTTCTCAAAAATGTCTAGTTTGTCCAAAAGGCAACCAATAACAACTAGTTGTCGAAAAGGATTTCATATTTTGGATCACATACTAGACTTTTTCATAATTATGAATAAGAGAAAATTAATAATTCATGGTGCACAAGCATTCTAACAGCTACCTTCACAAAATTATTATATACCCTGTAAATTGATAATATTGTTGATAAACAAATGATCTTTGGTATGCCTTCAGTTAAAACAGAAATTCTACCAACATAAAAAGGCTTCTCCAACTCTCTGGGTTGGCAGAGAAAATTCAATATTTAAGTAAAAGATTCCTAATTTGTTGAGCTCCCTTTCGATGCATCAAGATTATCAAGAAACTTCACAGATTCAAGGACACTAAACTCTGAAATGCCTTTTTAATGACAGAATAAATTTGGTGATTTTTTTCCCTCATCATTCACTTATTGTAACTTTACTACAGTATATTAGGATTCTAATCTCATGGTAACTTTTACTAAATATCTCTATGCATATCTTTCAAGAAGTAGCAACTATCAGTCTTGGTAGAAGGAAACATACAGGAGAAACAGAATCACTTGTTAGTCCAGGGATTACAACTACAATAGGTGTAGTATCATCTTGTGTTATGGACTTGTCCATGTAATAGGAGCCTCCTGCAACTGCAAAACACAAATGAACTTTAGTCATATCAAACTTGACATGAAACAGATTATCATTTGCAATGGATTATGAAACTATAATAGAAAATAAGTTTTTCCTACCTTATAGAAAATGAGTTTTCGAGAATACTCAATGGGAGATGCTGGCAAAGTGAAGACAACTCTGCTAATACTTCAACAGTTTGCATGGATCCTAGAAAAATCAGATCCTATTTTGCAAGTATTGTTATTACTTTATCCACAGAGGCAACTATCTAACTTTCCTTACTCCTTTAGGGCTTTTTATCTTAGGATCTTACATCACTACATCTGAAATTCCTAAAGGAAGAATATGCGATGGATAGCAACCCGCAAACTTGTGCAAGATTTGTTAAAAAGTTAACTAATGAAATACTTTATAAAGAATTTATGTATAACCTGTTTAGGTACAGATTTATATAAAACACATAATGCAAGACAGATCTTGTTCAGAATGATCTAATCAAGAGTCTTTAGAAGCAGAGATCAACAAAAGGGAATTTACTTCAGAAATGTAACTACCAAAGCGAACAATTAGCATCTACAACTAGAACTCAAGTCATGTATTAAGAAAAAAATTTCACACCATAAATTATGTTGTAAATTATTTGAACTTTTAGTAGTACTCATGATATGCTGAAGAGGATGGAACCAGTTACTGCCACTCTACGCACATATATGTCAACCCTTGGTTTATTAGCAAATGCTGAAAAAGTTAGCAAAAATAAATTTATCTAACAAGGGCTTTGGAAGATTAATTGTTATCTTTGAAGTTTTGCATCAGTGTGACACGCATCAATAGAATAGCAATCTGGCATTCATCCACACTGAAAATATTAATCTTACCATCAGATGCAAGCAACCAATCCAAAGCAATGGTTCCACCGTCATGTGTGCAGAATATTTGCCTGAAACGTAAATATAGTATTCATCACAGCTTTTGACACTTATAAAATCAATAGATGAACATAAAAAAACACCATTTATCCATCAATTACAGAACATTATATTATAGAAGCATCTGAGAGAGTGTGAAAAGAGAAAACATTCATAGACAAAATAGGAGTATGAAGCTATATTGTTCCTTGTTGAAATTCTTTTGGCAGAACAAAAAATGTGGATCTAATTTTGCAGAACATAAGAACAGTACCCATCTAGGAACAACAAAGAAAGCATCTGTAGACCCTCTATAAAGAGATCTTTAGAAACGGATAGTCTTTGACTAGTAGAGGCCAACCCATAAAATTTTACTGAATGGAGTTGAAGAAAGAAGAGTCAGTACGATTTTTACAAAAATCCAGGTCACTATATGATTCCGTGGAAAAATCAAGGAAAAATAAGAACCTCCTGTAGGTAACTTTAGGAGGCCTCCCATAAAAATGCAAGAAGGCCGTCTGAAGATGGGGACTCAGAAGCCACGGAGTGGGAACATACCTACACAAAAGACACTAGTCATCACCTAACCCTGCAACCAAAATCGACACTGAAATAAACCAACGGGAATCAGGGTGGAGCATGATTCACCTCCCTCGAAGCATTCGGCATTTGGAGACGATTCCTTCGTAGATATACGAATTCGGATTGAAGGTGAGAACTACCGGATCTCCCCTGAATCCACGGAGAAGATCCCTGAAGAAGTGGAACTCCAATAAGTTATAGACGAAGACGAGGAGGACGAGGAAGCAGGCCAGAAAGTAATGGGCAGCTGGCACCATGGAGGCGGCGCGGAAAACTAGCTCTGAGGCGGAGACCTCATCAGTGCGGCACGCGGACGCCATGGATCCCGGCGACACAGCGGAGCAAGAAGGATTCGAGACGGCGACGACGTTCCCGATTTTATAAACGATGGGGGTAAAGCCGCCGGCCTGTTTGTGGCCCTTTTTTGAAATACCCGAATATGTTTTAACTTACACATCGAGTACCTGGCAAGGGCCCTGCTGATAATCCACTGTCTCTGGCCAATCAACGAGTGGATATTAATTTGGTATTAACGATGTTAAGGTAGCGAGAACTATATCTACGAATCATATGGCCCTTTCTCTCCTTGGAATCTGTGACGTGGCGCTTTTCTGACCTGATATTTCCATATAGGACTTGACCTTATGGCTTTTATTTTGTAGATGTATCCCATTTTAAAAAATAAAAATAAAAAGTATTTCATATCGCTTCTTCAATAAATAAAAATTCATTAATATGGAGAGAATATTATTTCAGCTTTATTAAAATTTAACTCTTATCTATTTCAATAATTTTGTCCGGTAGAATTTTATATCTCAATGGGTTGTCATGTAGAATTTATCTAGATAATCAAATCATATGGTAATAATTTAACTATTACGATAAGATTACCCTTTTATTTCATATCTTAAACTATTAAAAAAAACATTATTATTATAGCAATTTTACTTTAACACTTTTTTTATGATTCATGTACCTATTTTTTATAATTTGATTAATTCTGAAGGTAATCGATTTGTTCGATGAAAATTTTTTATTGGTCATCAGAATAAAATGAGAAACACAGATGGATCTTGACGAATGGTCTAGTATTACAAGTTTTTCAAACTTTTCAAATGTAATATAATGTAAGTGAAATTTAAACTCTAGTTGTCTTGGGAGTCCATCTCACTTATAAAACCTTAAACTTTGGACAACAAGATATACCTTAAAACTACTGAATCTTCTCTAACTATAAAGTAATTTTAATTAAATGCTTTTATATTATAACACTCTCTAAGTTATAACAACCGTTTTGACTATCACACATTAGCAATTTTAACCAAAACTACTTCAATTATATTAATTTTGACGAAATTATTATAATAATATTTGACTAATTTTGATTAAATTTTATTTGTTTTAATCGAATCAAATTAAATTAAATCTAAAATGAACTAAGCCATTAAAATTCTTATTAAAATTTGATTTAATTTTTTTATGAGATTGAGTTTATTTAAGTTTAATTTGAGTTTAGTTTGATTATACGATTATTTGAGTTTATCTGAAATTTTTATATTTTAAAACTTTTTTATTTATGCAGTGAGCTTGATATTGATATTAAAAGCTTGTGTGCTTATTTATAAGTTTAATAAAGTCTTTGTTAATGAATATGTTTCATAAATTTTGTCAATATTATTTACAAGCAGTTTATAATCTTTCATTATTAATATTCATATTAATGAATTAAATATATAAGTTCAATTTTATTCAATAAGTTATTTAAATATATTTATTTAATTGATTATATATATATATTAAATATATTAAATAAATATAAATAAAAATTTACAAAGTCTAACATCAATGTTATTCATGAATGGTTGATTCCCTTAGAGTTAGTATATTATTTTTTTTATTATAATAAATTTATTGTAATTAACAATAAAGAAGAGAAAAAGATAGAGATGAATGAGTATATGTGTTTTTTAATTTACATCACACCTTCGTAGAGATGTTTATTTAAGATGTAAAAATATAAATTTGCATGATTAAGATGACTTAAATATCTCAAATTGAAGAAAATTTATACTTGAACTGTAATGAAATCTTTATAGACATTCATAAAACCACCTAAAATATTATGATAAATCATTTATAATAAACTAGTTACTTTTAACGAACATTCATATGTTAATTTTTAATATATTAATATTTTCAATCAGTGAAAATTGACTGTTTAGTAAAATTAAAAAATTTAACATATGTTAACTTTCACAATCGATGATATTAAATCTTATTAATTCATCCATCAAGAAATATTTTAATACGTACTTACAATATATATATTTTTAAAATTGATTAAAATTTTATCGCGCATAATTATTAATTTCATTTCTCGCGAAAACGGATTCACTTCGCTTCCGAGAAAACCCGGAAACAGTGGGAAACGAGTCCGACCGACGCCAACGGTCGCGATTTATTTACCCACTGAGCGCGTTCCCTGCAGCATCGCCTTAAACCCTAAAATTCATCTTGGCGACTCAGAGCTTTGCTCCGAGTTCAAGTCGATTCGCAACTCCAATTCGTTCCCTTCCCTTCCCTTCCCTTCCCTAAACCCTAAACCCTAGAATCCCTGCTCTCGAATTCGCTGTATCCCGTCTCGGTTTCCGATTTCTAAATGGCGTCCGCCTGGTTACCGAGGGCCTTGAGGAAGCGGTCCGTACTCTTGGCATCGAGACAGGTACGCTCCATCTTTTTATTATCGGCGACGATAGCATGCGCTAGCGCTAACGCGACTTCCAAAAGGCAGTTTTTCCTCATTCTTGGCTCTTTACAAAGTTGATGACAGGGTTCATTTGTTTTTCTCCCTGTTTTCTTTCTTTTTTTTGGGTGCCTGTACTGTCAGTCATGAATTTGAATGTTCTATCTTGGTTAGGCATTGAATATTCATTTTCAAGTGATTACGTCAAGGCACTCAAATTATCGGCAGTTTGGTGTATTCAATGAGTTCTCCAAGCAGCTGAAAGGGGAAGCTAAAGGGTAATATGATATCTTCTTTTTTGATTTCGGTATTGTTCAACTTATGGTATTGGCCTCACATTGCAACTACTGAGTACCTTGCAGAAAAAATGGTACTTTATTATAACCAATGGAGAAAAATGTATATAATTTAGTTGTGTTGGACGATTACTGATTTAGCATAAACATTTGTGATTTCAATAGTTAGTCTTCAAGGAGAATTACCTTTTAAAACAATTTTTCAATACCGACTATGTCTTTTTATAAAAAATATTTCAACATAATATAGATGTTTTGTCATATTAATTGATTGTTATACTCATTCCTTTTTCTATTTGCAAATGTTCCTTTTCTTGTAACCTGTAACCAAAATATCACTAGTTTTTTTGTAAGGAATGTTTATTAGGTTAGCAATTTTAGAGTGGCAATGGCAGTAAATGGCAAGGAGGTGTCTGATTTAGGTGAAATATTATCTTTTGTAAAAGAAATGTTACGCAAGTTTTGGCTGGAAAATGGGAAGAAGAAATCATAAACAAAACTTTCAGAGTAAGAATAAGTAATGGGGTGCTCATACAACCAAAAATTTTCTCAGAGAGATGACAACAAGGAAAACCTATTTCAATTGAACTCTCAAATCTCGAAGCCACATTAACTTACACTGCTGAAGGTGTTCTGTTTCTTTGGATTCACTTCTTTTACTAATGTGTTAGTATTTCAGTTTTAACCTTTATCTTTTTCCTTTTCCTTTTAAAGTATGGTTTATGCAGGTTTTTTCTGCTCTTCAATGGTAGAATAAATATGAGGAATCTTCATGCATTTTTCTGTTGAAACATAGATGATAACCCGCTTATATCTTTTGATGTCAAAGCTTGCTAGATAAAAGCTATAATACCTACTATGTGCTGTATTTTGAATTGTATATTTCTTTTCATTGAAGACAGTAATACAGAATTTCAACAATCTATGACGGAGTTAAGTGAGAAAATTGGGGTGATGAAGGAAGATCTCAAAGCAAGGTAATCTTTTAGCAAAAGATCTTTAATATTTTTTTTGTTAATTTGCTTACTGTTGTCATAGACTACTTCATTAAGGCATTCCTTTTACCAGAAAACAGTTTGGCTGTTTATATGCATCTGACTTGACTATTGAATGCAGAACACAGAAAACCACAGAAAAATTTTATAGGAAAGTCGATGATATTTGGGAAGAAGCAGAAACAGTATCCAAGAAGGTTGGTTCCATGGTTCCAGTTCTTATTCGTCAACCATAGATGATGATTGTTATCTTATTGGCACTTCATTTTTGCATATTCATATATAAATTTTGGTTAGTTTTGGTAGTTGAAATTTTCCCCATCATTATGAAGGAAAGGGCTCCCTACTTGTACAGATAAATTTATGTGCAACGTTCATATGAATGGTTCATTCTCATTACTTTAGCAAAATTATGTAAATGGTTCATCCTCATAACTTTGACAAACTATTTGTGTAATTCATGAAATTAAAGTATCTCTTGTAGAATAATGATGGATTCTAGGCCTCATAAATTAGAATTTGTAATGTGACATGTCTTTCCTTGTCCATCGTGAAAGATCATTAACCACTGTTTTTGGAGAATCTATCCTGAGTTTTTAGATGTTAATTTTTGTGATGGTTCATTGATCATATTTGCATTGTTACACTAATGTTTTACTATATTTCTATGCATTCTAAATTATAAACCAAGCTTCTATTAGCACAGTTTAATTGACCTCCATATCTTCTCTCATCATGATTTTCGTTAAGTAATATAGCCTTGCATCCGGTTTGATAGAGAAATAAGATCCATGCAACTAATCCCAAATAGTGAGGAAAACATGGATTGTTGTTGTGTTGGTTATGATTTTGATTAGGATCCACATATATTTCTCATTTCTCATTGCTCATTGCTCATGGGGGTTGTACCCACAAGTTTAATGATTAGGCATATCTTCTGTTCTTGGTTATTGTTTTCTTAAGTATGTTATTGTTTGTCATTCCTTTCTGCATTCATTTGCTTTTCAGGTTTCTGAAAATGTGAAAGAGCAACTATCGTCTGCCAAAGAAGAGGTAATAAAAAACTGTTTATCTTTATGGTGCCAGTTAGTCTAACATTAGAAACAGAAGAGATCTGTACTTTGTAGTGCAAAAGAAACTACATTCAGACTTAAATATAGGCCATCATGGTTTGATGAAGTTACAAACACATTACCTGTAAGTATCTATTATAATAGGAAGAAAATGTGTCGACATAATAATTTGGATCTTCCAAATCAATAGAATGTTACCCAGTAAATA